>NW_011500159.1:70596-103732 GCF_000495115.2 Populus euphratica
TTCTTCTTCTTCTTCTTCTTCTTCTTCTTCTCTTTCTCTTTCTTTTTCTTTATTATTATTATTATTATTATTATTGGTATTACAACTAATACTATTATTGTTGTTATTGTTGTTGTTGTTTTATTATTGTCATCTATAATTTAGATAATTAACCTTCTTATAGTTCAACTCTGATCTTGCTGGGTTATTTATTATTTTGATACTCCTGCACTTGGGAGAAGACATCAATCTTTTCATCGTGTCAGTTTGACCCCAATTTTGCCAGGTTATTTATTACTTCGATATTCCTATAGTTACAAAAGACATCAATCTTTTGTTCATGTCAAGTTTTTGGCATTGTTGCCGAGTAGGTAAATTCTTGTACAGATTATAGCATTTATTTTATTATCTTTTCAATTTTTTTAGTATCTAACTTTGCTTCTTTTATTTTATTTCTCCTTCTTTTGTTTTTTTCTTTCTTTATTTTATTCCTATATGTATATGAGAGTATGGTCATGTACATTAAGTGGTAGACTTTGTAGAGTATCCTTATCATTTTCAGAAAATATGGCCGAAGAAGATAACCAGTCACTTCATAATAAGAATAAGCATGTTAGAAACTTATAGACCACATGAATTCTACAAGAATAAGTGCACCCTCATGCATGGTTTTCCCCCCTGATGGATCTCATTTTAAT
The DNA here is from genome assembly GCF_000495115.2 of Populus euphratica. Taxonomy (NCBI): domain Eukaryota; kingdom Viridiplantae; phylum Streptophyta; class Magnoliopsida; order Malpighiales; family Salicaceae; genus Populus; species Populus euphratica. The sequence continues at coordinate 71,274 of NW_011500159.1, forward strand.
TTTAAGTATTGCATTATTTAACTTTTATCTTCTTTTTATGGCTTAGATTTAAAACTTTTATACTTGCATTTAAGGGAATTTGAGGAAGCCTGTAACACCTATAATGACTCAAATTATAGCTTGAACACCATCACGTTAAAACTTTTTTCTTTTTCATTAAAAGATAAAACTAAAACATGGTTATAAACTTTGAGACCAGGATTCATTCATGCTTGGGATAGAATGCAACAACAGTTTTCAAAGAAGTTTTTCCCTTCTCATAGAACAAACTCTTTCAAAAAACAAATCATCACTTTCACTCAAAAATTAAGAGAAACATTTTACTAATATTGGGATAGATATCGAGATTTACTTAATACGTGCCCTCATCATGGTTTTGAAACATAGAGATGCTTTCATATTTTTATAGAGGGTTAACAACTAAAGATAAACAAATGATGGAATTGATGCGTAATAAAACTTTTAAAGATAAAGACCTTGATGAAACAATGGAGTATTTGGACTTGTTAGCTGAAAATGATTAAAATTAGGACACTATAAGTACTTATAAGGCACCGATTAAAACTCAATTTTATAAATCTAGTGGAGGTATGTACAACTTTAGAAAATATTATGAGCTCCAAGCCAAGTTTGCATCTTTAGCTAGAAAAGTTAAGGCACTAGAATTAAAAAAGAGTGGTCAATTAAAGTATGTTCAAGACATTGTGTATTAAATATATGAAACAAATGAACATTCAACCAATGACTGTACAACTTTGCCTTATTTTAAGGAATACCTTCATGAACAAGCTCATGCTTTAAATAGTTTTCAAAGGTCTAATCATAACCTAAACTCGTAAATATATAACCCTGGTTGGAGAAATTACCTAAATTTCAGTTGAAAAAGTGATAATAACAATGCATAAACTTCATAATAATCATTTTAAGCACACCATAATTTTCAAAATTCTCATGGATATGCATCTTTTTATGCTCCACCTCCTAGAAGAAATCTTGAGGAAACATTGTATGCATTCATTGAAAAATAAGAGACAATTAATACTCAACATGCTCAAAGCATGATAGATTTTAAAGATAATCTTGCAAAATTGACATTTGCTCTCAAATTCCAAGAGAAAGGTAAGTTTTCATCTCAACTATAACAAAATTCCAAGGGGCAATATAATGTAAATGCAAGTAATTCCAGAAGTCAATACATAGATCAAGTCAAATCAATCACATTGAATTGGATGATCCTGTATATAAAGATTGATTATTTTTCTCACATTATTTTTGTGTTTCTTTTTTGTATGACCTTTGTTTTGCTAGTATTTCTCACCCTTGTCATATTACAAATAATGGTACTCCGTGACTTTTGAGTCAGTTCTTTTAATTTCCTATGATGACTAATATTTGTATATATTTATGCAATTCTTTGCTTTTTCTTCCTTCTTTAGATCTCTTCTCATTTGAAAATGGACACCACTCTTGAAAACTTAAAAAAGTATTTTCCCGCTCTGCCTCAAAATTAGATTACAAAAACTTACCATAGTAGATGTGCAAGATTGAGATTATTAATGAACCATGGAATTTCTTAAGATATTTGGTGGCTAATTTAAGCAAAGGTTCAATTATCAAGTGAGTCTTCCAATTCTTTCATTTCATATATGCTTGGAACAGGTAAAAGCCCTTTCACAAAGAAATGTCATACAAAATGAATGAAAGTCTATCATAGATGTGCTAGATGAACTTGTAATGTAAAATATTATTCTTTAGGAATGATATCTGTAAACAATGAAGACAAAACACAATTCAATAAGGATGGCCATAGTAAAGAGTCTTTAAATAATCTTCTATTGACTCTTGAGACACACCCCAATGGATATGTGCATTGTGTAATTCATGATTTATGACCATAATTCCATAAAAAAAACATGTTCGACATAGTCTTAGGAATCTGACTAAAAAAACCTTGTTTCTTAGTTATTAAAAAAACTGGATGGCAAGCCTATCATCGACCCATAAAGGGCGTTCAAGCAGTTCTTGGACATAAAACCAAGGGAAAATATGAGCTACAATTACAACTACTTGTAAATACATATGTTTTCAACTTGTACATATATATGTTTTCACAAAAAAAAAAAAAGAGATATAGACTCCAGGTGACCTACATATAAGTGGTATGATTGCATTTTCATTTTTTCATCTATAAAATCTTCTCTTCCTTCCCTTTATTTTTACTCAACCCACACATTCCATATATATCAAAATGTGTGGAAACGGTAGGTTCCTCAAGTTATCAAATATAAAATATTTGTGTTTTTAGTGGATTCAGTCTGAGAAAAAAAAAGAATTTTTAGAATCAGAAAATCATCTTGGTCTAGTAACTAAGAGAAAGATTCATTTTATATATAGAGGAGGCAACTTTAGGTTAATGGGGGTGTGTCAATAGCTTTATTGTTTGGAGGCAGTTAAGTTTTGGAGGTTGTCCCCAAAGTTTTAGCAAATAGGGATATTATTGGAAAAAAATTAGAGAGGAACTACAGGTTTCTATGATGTTTGATCAAATGAATACAATGTGCAAACACGTTGATGCATTCATTGCCTTATTAGGTGGTTTGGACACATTAAAAGAGATCTTTTATATTTTCTCTTAGGACCAACTTCACATTCACCATAAACTTGTACATTTGTTAAATGTTAATGTTTTTATGATAAATTGTTGTCTTTTCTTGATCAAGTTATGGAATAGGAAGTTTTAAGATCTTTAGCATGACGAATCATAATCTCTACTGCTACTGTTGAACAATTGATTGACTAACTATAATCTTTCATCCCTGTAATTGATTCCTCTATGAGTCGCTTAAATTGGTTAGCTATGAAAAGCCGTAAAAAACTTAGATTAAATTTAAACCTTTATTTAGGAAACCTTGTATCTTTTGGTTTTATTATTTTGTTTTGTTATTTCTTATATTTATTTAAGAGTGTTTTAGGTTTGTTGGTGTTTGTTATTTCATATAATATCTTCGATACTTTATCTGTATATTTTAGGACATTAAGGACAATATCTTATTTTGATTGGGGGGAAAGGGTCGTAATTGATACTTAAAAAAAAATTAACTGACTGTGTTTTTTATTTTCAAAACTGTTTTTACAAAGATGGTAGAGTTACGGAGCTCTTTTGTTAAAGTGACTCTTGAGATCCATTTTAGTAAACATTGTTAAAGGTCTATCAAAATACTTCTTGAAACATTCAGCTTTATAAACTTTTGCATTATTATCAATTCCTTCTCCTCATTGATTAGTACTTAAAAATGGATTTTTATCAAGGTTTTATATCATCATTTTGCATTTGAAGTATCAATAACTCCTTAACTAAAGCATATTTTATAATAATATATATAATAATACAAGATATCTTTAATTTGTGGTAAATTTTTATTTTAAATATAGTCCTATCATATAAATAAAAGGATTGATTGTTGAATTTAAGAACTTAAATTAAAAGGATAAAGAGATGGCCAAACTTCAAAAAGAGATGCAGGTGCAGTCCAAACCAGAACATTGTTCGGTAATTGGGTCATATATGGAGCTATAGATCTCAGATTTAGGTTTCCTTTATATGTATGGAAAGGTAAAACATAGACCTACAACTTTCATATGGAGCTCAAGATTTAAAAAAGCCATTTTCAAGTTCAAATTGTAGCAACAACAAAGAAGTTTGAATCTATCCTCTAGCCGTAGCACTGTTTAGTATTTGGTTCATATCTGGAGTTTTAGAAATCCAAATGATCTCACGTTCTTACCCTAGAAATCTTAGACAATTTCCTACAACTTTTATGTTTTCAAGTCATTTTAATTTTGATGTTATCATTGATGTTTTGGGTAAACAAGAGAAGATAAGGATTGTTATCAAGTCAAGAGTTGGTCACCCACTCATCAATTAGTCGTCAAATCAATAATTCCTAATTTTGGCTTATGAAATGAGGCATTTGCCATACATTTAGGCATCTTGGTTTCCAGATCAAGATCATGCTTTTACTTTTTCTCTTTGTATTTTTTACAATGTTTATGTTTTGCTTTTATTAATATCAAGTTTATGCATTTCATTTTATTTTATTTACTTAGTTAACTTTTGTCTTATTTTGTTTATTTATTTTTCTTTCTTTCGTTATATTTAGTTAAGTTTATTATGTCAAGGTAAAAAAGCTACACTAATGGTGTAAAAATAGGTATAGTGTAAACTTAATATGGACTTTAATGTTTGATACTAACATCTTTTGTATTTGTTATCTTGTTACTCTTTAATACTTTGCTTATTAAATGACTAATCTAGATTTATATTGTATAACACTTAGTACAACAAATACCTGGCACTCTTATAGCTCATATTGTATGGTATAATCAACACTTGAGCTATGAAAGGAACTTGATTTGTTGTTAACATAAGTTATAATCATGAATACTTGACGAGATTTACAAGTATTAGCATTAATCGAATAAGATAACTAATGTGATCATGTTAATAATTTATAATCTGATTGAAATCTCATTTTTTTGTGGTTCCAATTGAATAATAAGAGTTTATACTACACTTGTTTGACATACCATTAGCGGAACCTCTAACCTTGACATTTGTTATTGTCATTGTTTAATCCTTACATTAATATTTCATCTCAAAGTTTTCATATTTTTCTTCTTCTTCTTCTTTTTTTCTTTATTATTGTTGTTGTTATTGTTGTTAGATTATTGTCATCTATAATTTATACAATTAACCTCCATGTGGTTCGACCCCGGTCTTGCCGTGTTATTTATTACTTCGACAGTTCTATACTTGGGAGAAGATATTAATCTTTTAGTCGTGTCAATGAGAAAGAGAAAATTGGGTCAAAAAGCCTAAAAAACCAGCCTCCTCTTGGTCTTTGCCACTTTTTCTCTCTCTTTCTCTCTTTCTTTTTCCATAATTGCCTTCTCTAGCAAGAATAATAAAAACCATATCCTATAAACCCTCATAAGCACCAGCTCCTCTCATAGTAATTATTATTGCCCACTACAATGAACAGTAACATCGTTACAAACTTCTTCTTTAAGCACCATAGTAACCGAACCACTAACACTTTCGACTATCATTGTAACCGCTGGACCTTCTCATCACAATGAAGACCACCACACTAGGTTATTTCCCTCTTTTTCTACTTCCTCTTCTCCTCCCATTCCCTACCTGTAATATTTGCCTTTTCATATAGAAAGCAGATTAATTAACATGGTTATTGGACAAGGTCAGCAACCATGTGTTCTTGGGTCGAACATCTTAAAAAATTTCAAGCATATTTTTTTAAAAAGATAAAATTATATCTTTCTCATGTTTTGAAAATCCAAAAAAAATAAAAATAGATATCATATCTAATTTATAATTATCTATTAAGGTTTGACCAAAATATTAAAAATCTTTTTCTAAATTTTTTTATCGTCCAAAAGTATATTTTAATATTTGTGGGGTGTAAAATTACATTATAAAGTACATCTCCAGGTGTTAAAGATACAAAGTATAAAATAAATATGATGTTAAGATTTAAACTTTAGAATGGTTAAGGTTTCAGCTGATGAGGTAAAGATTCTATCACGAAGAAAGATTGCCTTAAACCTTAGAAAAGACCCCTAGTATAATAATAATAAAAAAAAAACAACAATACAACTTACCTTATGTAGGGTGCATTGGGGGTGATGCATCTTTTCCTAGCACAACCAGTTCCTTCTTAAAGTCTTGTAGACCATAGGTTCCTAGTTGACCATAATACTATGTGGCGACTCTTGAATATTAATCATAATTTTATGATTAAATATAAAAATTCTTCTTAACACACACACACATACACACCTCATTAAAAGGCACAATACAAATCTTGTTGTCATCGATAATATCGCAACATGCCCCACGACAATAGTCTTGGTACCTATAATTACTCCTCTGGTCAAAATTATTACCATATTGTTACTCTCCAAACTTATAATTTCATTGTTGTAGTTCCTTATGTCCCACAAACACATCTTCAAAATCCACATCACTCATATCCATGTTATTAGCCACAAACTCATCTACATTAGTGTTAACTCCCCTCACAACCCTCATAATATTAAACTCTCTTCGCTCAGGCTTATTTTGAACTCTATTATGATTACTCGCACATTTTCTCTTTAACTTATCTAACCTATCTCTAAAATCGTTAACCATATAATCCATCTGTTGATTCATAATGCGTAACTGATTTACAATTTTATTATCTCTTCTCTATGGTGTCATGTTATTGCTTGCCTCTAATATTTTTTTAATATGAAAATTGGTTAGTTGACAAGAAATATATATTCCCCACTCACTCCTTCATGTGTTTACTCTCTTCTTGTGTTTCACTCAAATACGTTTACTATGTCTTTTTCCTTTTGTCTCAACTTTTTTCTGGCTCTTGTGGAATTGATTTCAACACCAAATATAACAACCTTAGCAGTGTATCCAAATATATGTATACAACTCAGAAGTAATAAAAATACAAAAACAAGCAAATACAAAACTATGATTATAATTTTGTGATTAATAAACAAATTTATATTAAAAATGAATGTTTTAAAATAAATGAAAGAACACATATGCAAAGGTTATAAAAAAATTTAAATGATACTTAAATATATCAATTATGATTTATTATACTATCAAAATTGAAAAATAACAAAAGCGAAATAAGTTTGAATTACTACACAAATTAGATCAATTACAAAAAGTTTCAATCTCAAATTTTGTTTCTATAGAAAATGAACTCTAAATGAATTCAAATTTTATATGGAGAGCGATTAGCACCTAAAAACCTATTATATAAAGTTTGAGAATACTATAGATTTATTTGACCTGAAATTCTTTTATAACATATTATGATAGGTTTTAATCTCAATCTCGATTACTATAGAAAACAATCTCCAAATAAGATAACATTTTATATGGGTGTGATTAGGACTCATAGAACTAGTATATAAAATTTGAGAATTTTCTAAATTGTTTTGGTCCAAATTCTCCATTGTTTATATATTGTGGTAGATTACAAAAGTGACTTGTAGATGTTCATTTTCTTTTTATGTTGACTTTTTATGTTAGTGATATAATATGAGACATCAATAAACTAAAATGACACCTTTTTTGTAAGGAAGCCTAGATGCAAAAAACTAAGCTCTAGACATGAAATAATTAAAAAATCAAATAAAATACATTTAAAGCCAAGAAAGCTAAAATTAACAAGAAGAAAATAAATGATATGAATTGATTTCAAAACTGAACTCTAATACCAACTAATATAGACCTCTAATACCAATCTTTTATTCTCGATAACATAAAAAAATTTAAATAACAAACCAATATTATAAAAATTATTCTCTATAAGAAGGAATGATAGAGACCTCTTGATTACATGGTTAAACAACCCCAATAAAATAGATAACAATCTGAAAAACTAAAAATTAACCTTGTATGTAAGAATCAAAGGTATTAGAAAAAGACTTGGATCTAGAGATAACTTTACATCTAAGATTTCTAAGTATGCGAAAGATGTCATGAAACTATTTAATCTTTGATAAATTAATGTATGATCAAAGAAAGGTTATTTGACCATAAAAAAAAAACTTATGTTAATTCTTCAACTTGCTACTAAGATTTGCAACTCAAAAAACATAATATAGTTTTATCTAACTAACCATAATAGACTGTTTTGGGGTTGCTTGCTAATGAGTTTAAATTAATAATCAACTAACATAAGTTCAATAATAATATAAACCCCTTAAAAATTCATAATTAACTAATTGAAATTTGAATGATTAGGTTATTTAAGATAGTGGTAAATATTATTTTTTAAAAGTATTATTTTTACTTGTAAATATATTAAAATAATTATTTTTTAAATTTTATTTTTAATATTAGCATTTTAAAATGATTTAAAAACTTAATTTTTTTAATAAAAATAACAAAAAAATAATTCAAGTGCCATGTCAAACAGTATAATCTAAGGAAGGGCCCTTGGATTTTCTCTAAGGAGAAGTCATTTTTAACATGTGGGGTAAAGTTCATTTATTAAGATGAGGCTGCCTTGTTAACATAACCACACCACGTATACGGGCTACCGTTGGGTGCCCATGGACACCGCAACTACTACCAAACCCGCCCGCCCCCTCCCCCTCCCCCACCCAAACACACACACACAAAAACTCAAGAAAAGCAATTTTTGACCCCATCATCAATTAAAGGAAGAACTCTTCATTTAGAATTAGCTGCTAAAATTTAGAGTTTAAGTGAAAAGTAAAATGGTAGAAAGGGAAAGTACACAATAATTTTATTAACGTGAGCTTCCTTTTGAAGCATTTTTAACTTTATTCGGACACATTATTTTATTAAAAGTTCAGGCATGAAAATAATACAATAAAAGAGATAATTATAAGGTCTCCTTAAAGAGTCTATTAGAAAAAAAAAAAAATTAAGGTCTCATTAAAGTCTTAGCTACTAGCTAGGTATAGGCCTTAGCTAAATTAGGATAGGATAAACGGGGCCTTAAGATTTAGACAAGTAAGCAATGAAAACCCTTCGTATTTTTTAGTTCCTCAAAATAATAAAAACAAAACCATGTCGACTAAGAGAACTCAGCAATATAATATAATATTGCAATAGATCATCATGCAATAGATTGAGACGCAAAGTGGCACTGTTTAGCCCTGGATTGTTGCCTCATAGTATCTCTAATAAAATTATTATATCCCTACCAACCAATCTAGGGGAAGCTGCGACAGGAATATGTTTAATCATAGAGAGAGGGGCAAAATGGTGACCCAAGATATTCTTGAGAGGTTGGTAATGGCAGCCAGGGAAAGCTAGCTAGAAGATAAGGGGAAAATGAATAGAGAAACTGGTTAAAAAGAAGGATTGATCGGAGGGGTTGCGTGGTACTATAGAAAGGGACCCCATTGTACCATTGGGTCTTGCAGGGTGTCCCATTTCCTTTATGGGTCCATCCCTCTCCCTCCCTCCCTCTCTCTCTCTCTCTCTCTCTCTCTCTTTCAATGCTTTTAAGTGTAGTATGAGTCATTGAGAAATGATGTAACGACGGGCAAGCCCTTGTTCATCAAGTATATGTAGCTAGCTTTCCATGAAATAATGTGCAATACTCCCACTTAGCTCCCCCTTGCCTTGGTAATTCTGATAGTACCCTCGTTTTCTCTCCTCTTTCAGAGCTCAGATTTCATTCTCTTCTGCAGAATAAACCAGGCGTCGCTTCTCATTGATTCTTCCCTGCCTGTAACTGATCCACCCCGTAGTGCCACATTCTATCTCTGTCTTTGCTCCATAACAACAATCTTTAGGAGTTTGTGCTCTCTTTTGTCTCAAAACACTGACCATGGCTGCTAATTTCTCCACTTCTCTACATGCTTATAGCTTAAATATATCCATCATTCCCTCATTTAGCACATAGTTACCCTTCAAATAAAAATAAATAAAAAGAATAATCACCCCACTTTATTTTTTCTAAAAAAAAATGAGTGATCATCATCAACAAAATTCAGAGACGGAAAGTAGCTCAACAAACTCCTTGTCACCAGCCTCACCCTCTTCACCTTTATCTAACTCTACCCAATCAAAGAAACCTCTACAAGACCAAGATTTCTCTCCTTCTAAGAAAATAAAAAGGATAAGAGACTCAAACAAGCATCCAGTCTATCGTGGAGTTCGCATGAGGAACTGGGGCAAATGGGTGTCAGAAATTCGTGAGCCACGCAAAAAATCTCGCATTTGGTTAGGTACTTTTCCTACACCAGAAATGGCAGCGCGTGCGCATGATGTCGCTGCTTTAAGCATCAAAGGAAACCCAGCTATTCTTAATTTCCCCGAACTCGCCAATTACTTACCTCGACCAGCTTCACTTGCTCCTCGTGATGTTCAAGCAGCCGCTGCTAAAGCTGCTCAAATGGATAAGTTTGACCAAAAATCTGAAACAGCAACCACAACATCTCCATCGTCTTCTTCGACATCTTCTTTGACATCACTTGTTTCTTTGATGGACTTGTCGTCTCAAGAGGAAGAGCTGTGTGAGATTGTTGAGTTACCAAGTCTTGAAACGAGTTACGATGAGCTGAGCAATGATTTTGTTTACTTTGACTCGATTGATGAGTGGATGTATCCTCCGCCATGGATGCAAAGCATGGAAAATCACTGTTGCGGCGGCGGCGGCGGTTGTGCTTGTGATGATTTTACATTGCCGAATGAGAGTACCGTTTTATGGGATTATTAGTGTTTTGTTTTTCCTTTCTTTTAATGAATGTGAGTTTGTACATCTATCTGTGTGTGTTAGTTCTTTCTTAATTGCTCTCTGTTTCTCTGTCTTGTTTTTTATATGTTTATCTTATGAAGGTTTTTTTAGCCCTTCTTGTTTTTCTTTGAAGGGTTAAAAGTTGTCTTTTTTTTCTTTTTGGTGTCAGTGTTCTCTGCTACTGTGGTTATGTAACATTATGACGACCTCTTTGAAGGAATCTAACTGTACAATTTTTGGAATGAGGGAAAAATGGGTGATAAATTCCTTTGGTTTTAGTTGCTGAAAACACAGTAAAGACTTGGTAGCTTGTGTGTGTGGATTTTTTATCCTTTTGAGCAAAGAAAGAATCTAGAATGGTGGCCATCATTTCTGGATCTTCTAGGGGAGTTTTTCTTTCTTTCTTTTTTAGCACAAAAATGTTTTCTTTAGTAAAATAATACATTGCACAGTTTAAAGAGTCAAAATGCTATCTATTATTTACAAATTGCAAGTATAATTTGCTATTCTCTCAAATTATAAAATAAACTTATATAATATACAATAAAAAAAAGAGAAACATAAAGAAAAAAAAAGTTGCGAGAGACACATCGAAACTATGATGACAATATCATTAAAATAATCTTGACTCGATGAATAAAAAAATACCAATAAAAATTACCAACGGTTAATAAAATAGGTCATTGACTCGATGAATAAAAAAAATACCAATAAAAATTACCAACGGTTAATAAAATAGGTCACACAAGTTCTTCGAAGGTGTCAAAATTCACTTGTTTTTGGGTGGCTTGTGTGATACATTTCAGTTATTGTTAATGATTTTTTTTGATATTGTTGAATTCTTCTTGTCGAAATATTTTCAACAATATTGATAATATCATTATTAGAGCTTTAATGTGCTTTTAAGATCTCTTTATTTTTTTTTATTATTTCATCTCTCTTCACAAATGACAATAAAAGGAGAGTAAAGAAAAAATAATAATTCTGGAAACACATTGAAGCTACAATAATATTACTTGTACCATGAAAAAGATTTTAATAAAATAAATCTAATAATACTAAAAAAAGTTACAAATAATAATCAAAGTAGACTACTCAAGTCATTTAAAGAAAAATAAACTCTAATATCTTTAAACAACTCTTGTAATTCACTTTTGTTTACCATTGATGATTTTTTTTATTATTATTGAATTTATTTTATTAAATTTTTTTTAATAATATTAATAATATAGTAATTAGAGTTTTAATAGGCGGTATAATCTATCTTTTTCTTTCTATCTCTCTCATGTCCTCTCTTACTGTAGATTTTGTGTTATTTTATAATTTGAAGGAATCACACAAGACCCTTCTTTAAACTATTTTATTTTTTAATATTTCATGGGCTATATTATTTTATTAAAAAAGTATTATTGCTATGCTAGTGTGCTTGATATTGCTTGTTTCCTTTTGGTGGCCTAGGGCAAATCACTGAACATCTCTTGCATCTAGGCCGAGATGGCATCTTGAGTAGTGAAAGAAATTTAAGCGAACCATTCATCTAGTAATTAAGAAAACAATCAATATCTCTTTCCATCTATTCTTTGTTGAAAACTCACAGATATTAAAATTTCTGAGTTAATGTAAGATGATGCATCCAGATTTTTTCTTTATCCTGCGCGCTGCAGTGTCTGGTTGACTGAGTCGAGACAAAAAAACGTGCCTTCCATTCAACTCTCCTTTCGTTTGTTCTTGTGTACGAAAAATCGAAATCATAGAACTTTTTTTCTTGCGGTCTCATAGAAAGCTAAGTTCATTGGCATTTCAAACAAAATTCAAAACCATCTAGTAGATGGCTAGTAATAAAAGTTTGATATTAAAGAATTTTTTCATATATATAATTTCAGGTTCAAACCTTATAGTTTTTAATATTAGTGGTCATTAAAAACTTATCTAAATGTTAATTTTAAAATATACGAATTAATTTAGATACATAAGCTGGTTTACACACTCCTCCATCTGAATATATATATATATATATATGCCAGGGGTCCATATTTTGATTTCGTGGTTGACCTCTAATAAACATGCTTAGTATCTCACTGTGTGGGAGGGCACTATCATGATCCCCACATAGCTAGTGCAATTGGCCAGTTCAGACCCCCACCCAATCCCACTCCTACTACAAGAGACCATTATTTGCATGGTGTCTTGACACGGCAAGAAACTGTTCTGTTCTGATGCTACAGGAAGCCAAGTTTGTCAGTAACAGTAATCACTCACAATAATTAGAAAGAATGGTCTCTTTTCATGTCTTTTTGAAGCTCATTTTCATGGCTTGTGTATTCTTGCTTTTGAAAGACTTGTGTTACAAAAGTGCTGCTCTTATTCACGTTGTCTGATTGCTAAAATGACGCAGCTAGCAGATTGCTGTTCAAAAAATTGAACTCAGCATGTTGGGGAGAAAAGTAATGCTAAATTAATTGCCATTATCTCTTAACCTTGCGCAATTTTTACATTGTCCTTGGCCTAGTTGCAAATGCTGGCATCTTTCAATGATTGTTCCACAAGTTTCTGTGCCTGAGAATTCTGAAAATTTCAAATAATTTTGACCAAGCTGATTGAAGAAGGTCATACTCGGTGATTTTACTAACAGGATGATGGGGTATGGTGATCAGAATCACTTCCACTCCAGCAGGATCCGACATGATGGTTTAATTAAGTAGCTGTCCAATGACCCCACATCGGCCGGAAAAGGACCAGTGCTTTTACTGCCAAGCAAGGCAATTCAGAAGACGCATTCATTCTTGACGAACCAGTTTAAGGGTCTGATTGCTAAGCCGGGTCACAAGTGATTCTCTTATTACGTGTACAAAAATATGTGGAGGAGCAATGGACAAGACTACCTCTTGTTGTACGCCTTTAATTTAGATATACGAGTATATATTATTATTTTCTTGTTAAAATATATACACCTGCAATTGCTTAGTTATAAAACGAGTCAACTTGCCGATTGTTGATTTTGACACGAGAGATGATTTGCCAATTTAGAATGAGTTATATATTTTTTTTATTAAAACGATATCATTTAGGGTTTTTTATATACATAATTAAAAAAGCAATAGGGAAATATTAGCGTTAGAAAAATACTGATCCTCGATCCAAAGCTTGATACAATATGTTAATCCAGTGATTAATGTTATAACTGTCGACGTAGCGGCTGATGATTGCTGCCCCTTCTTGCGCATGACATTTTTTTGTGAGAAAAGGTTCTCCGATTATGACTTGAAAAATTTTCTATTTCAGGAACCATTCTATAATATATTGTATGTGCGGGAGATCAACTCTTCTATCCTTTTTATCTTTCAGTAAAAGAAATAAAAGACTTCAAATTTACTCAGGGCGACTGAGTGTGTTTGCGCTGCAGAAGGGCACAGATATCAGTTGAATTGTTGAATTATATGTTAATTGACAGTAAATCCATCGTGTTGGCTAGCTCTTTCTGCGTCGCTCTGTGAGATCCTGGTTTCTCAGATCCGTACACAGTTTAAAATATTGTGTGTCCTAATTGCTGTTTTTCTTTTCCTTTCCCTTGTGCATGCATTATCATGAGACATCAACAGTGGAACCATTTCATTTTCATGGAAAACAAGCATTAATCTACAAAAGAAACTCATAAAAAGTAGGCTTTTACTTTTTCTTCATCACCGCCCCACATTGGTATCCTGCTCCCTATTGACCCCTACCTCTGGACCTGAGCCTTTGAATTTTGTGGTGCAGAGAGGCCACGGTAATTTATTGGATGAGTAGCAGGAAATTCCAATTTAATAATTGGGAAGAGGGAAGAGCAAAAGAACAAAAAAGAGGGTAGTTCTTTTGTATAATCATTAATAGGATTTGAATTGGATCAATGAGGCAATTATCCCTATTTAATACTTGTACCTCAGACAAGGATGGTGTCTTAACCCCAGGTTTTCGTATAGCCAGTACTCAGAAGTTCTGTAGGAACATGAAAATAATGGCAGGATTGGCTCAAAGTTAGCCCTCTAGACTATTTGTTTCCGTCTCAGACTATCTGAAGTCCACCTAATACTATTTACCAGACTACTATAAAAGTTTTGGTTCCCCCCTGCCCTTTTTTTTCTTTGACTTTTTTTTTTCTTTTAATTCTATCTTCCAATTTTTATTTCTTTGATTGAATTTTTTTTATTTTTTTATTTAAATTTTATTTTTATATATTTTGTTGATTTTGAATTGATCGTAATAATTTATTTTAAATTATTTTCTATTACGTTATCGATATCTCAAATAAATATTTTGTTTACAGTATTTGCTTGATGCTAAATTTTAAAAGTGTCTATTTTTATTATTATATTATTATATAAAAATAATTTTAAAAAATATTTTTAAACCCATTGGAGTTTATGATTTAGATTATGGATTAGACAAATTAAGTCAGGAAATTCGAGTTGATCTAATATATTTTCATTTAAATAATAAAAAAGAAAGAAAAAAGTTATCTTGAAAAACATTTTAAATGTCAAATCATGTTTTTATAGGTTGTTCGAGTTATTTTTGGATTTATCAAGTCGACCGAGTTATTAGAGACAATTCTCATACAAGTTAATTTTAAACATGGGCTAAGCAAAGAGTTAGGTGAGAGGTTTCAAAGTTGACTTGTTGTGTCAGGGTTTTATAACAATTCCAAATAGTTTCCTTTTGTTTTAATCCCTTTGTTTATTTTTTTTCCTTTTGATTGAATATTTTTTTACTTTTTTTTATCTCATCCTTCAATATTTGATTTATTTGAATTGATTTTCATAATTTATTTTAATTTGCTTTATGTGAAGTTATTGTAATCTTAAAGAAACATCTCGGTATTTGGTTGATGCTCAATTATGAGAGCATTTATTTTTGTTATCATATCATTAAGAAAAAAAAATATTTTTTAAAAATAAAGTTGTTAAATTCAGTAAAGTTCATGATCTAAGTTGACGGTTTGAGAGTTTAAGTCGAAAAGCCTGCGTCGATTTAATATGTTGTATTCTTAATATAAAACAGTTATCAATTTATTTTTTATAGCTAAACCATGGTTTTTACTGGTAGTTTAGCTTACCTTTAGATCCATCAAGTAAACTAGGTCGTGTTAGGGCAACTCACACATTGGTTAATTTGAAATTTAGGTTAGGCAAGAAGTCAGGTCCAAATAATTTAAGGTTAACCTATTAAGTCGAGTTTAATAACAATGTCAAATAATTCCTTGTGGTCTTGACATATTTTTTTTATATTATTTTTTTATTTGACACACAATTGGTTTTGTTTTAATTAGATAATAAAAATAGGCAACAACAACATATGGATCAAATAAAAAAAAATAACCTTATAACAAGAGGAAAAAATAACTTTTTGAAAGGGGACAAACGATGTAACTCAATTCACACACATTAAATATAACAAGACAAAATGGGTTAAAAAAGAAGCCAAAAAATTATTCCTGGTCAACCCAAGTTAGCATAACAATCCTATAACACTAGTAATCATGGTTGAGCCAGCCCAAAATATACTATTAAAACTGTGGTCCAAATTATGAGATCAGAATAACCTGATAAAAAATTATAAGCCTATGCAACTTTTAAAACCCGTGACTTGAGTCATTACACCAGAAGTACTATATCTTTACAAATCATGAAAATTAATTTTCAATCAATCAAATATTAAAGGATAAAGTTGAAAAAATAATTTCAATTATACAAAAAGATTTAAAACAATTGAAATACAAATAAATTTTATATTTGATCGAAAGGTAAAATTGAAAGAAAAATAATTTAGCAAAAGAACAAAAAAATTAAAGAATGAGGATCAAAATTGACATAAAAATAAAACAATTTTTTGATTGAAAGGTGAAATTAAAAAAAACTTTAACAAAAGAAAAATATAAAAATAATGAGGGAAAAATTGGTCAAACTAATATATCATAAATTTGTATTGAAGGTTGAAATTAAAAAAAAATAATTTTTTTGCAAAAAAAGCCAAGAAAAAAAATAGATATTAAAAAAATAAATAAAAAATAATTTTAATTATACAAAAAAATTCAAAAAAATTGAAATAAAAATAAATTTTATATTTGATCGAAGGGTAAATTTGAAAAAATAATCAATTTAGCAAAAAGACAAAAAAATTAAAGAATGAGGATCAAAATTGACATAAAAAATAAAACAATACTTTGACTGAAGGCTGAAATTAAAAAAATAATTTTAACAAAAGAAAAATATAAAAATAATGAGGAAAAAATTGGTCAAAGTAATATATCATAAATTTGTATTGAAAGATGAAATTAAAAATAAATAAAATTTCTACAAATGGGCAAGAAAAAAATAGATATTAAAACATAAGGACCAAATTGAAAAAAATCATACTATAAATTTAGATTGAAGGATTAAATCGAAAACGAATAATTTTTTTCCCAAAACATCAAAGAGAAATATTAAAATTCAAAATACTAAGGTATAAAGTTTAAATATCAACAATAAAGAAGACCAAGTTATCAATTTCAGGTGAGCACTGACATCGCTGCACCAATAGGAAGAGGATGTGGTAACGTTTTCAATGAGATAATAAAATAATATTTTTAACTTCTAGAAGACACTAAATCTGCCCTTCAAAATGTGTGAGCACCTCTTACGCAGCAAAAAAGTGCCTCACATATCTATTTCTTTTTGTTTGTATATTATTAATTTTTATAATTAAAAAAATCAATCATTTGACTAAACTTAACCTTACAACAATATTTCACTTATTATTTTTAAGTTATATTTTTTTTATAATAATGAGAACTAATGCAATGTTATAATTGTTGATATAATCATATTTTATGTGGGGGTTATTTGAAGTAAAATGTGAGCAATATAATTATTTTATCTAAATTTTAAATAAGACAAGACATTATTATTTTTAGATTTAAAAATATATTATTTATTTTATCATAAATAGTAAATTAAAATAAAGCTGAGTAGCACTAATGAGGTTTGAAAAAGAAAAATAAAATTTTGAACGATCTTTTCCAAAGCATTATAATCATTTTTTAAGATGATTTAATTTTTAAACATGCAAATTCATTTATAATTTTAGAGAAAATATAAATAACTTAATTTGTATTAGTTTCAAAATATATATGTTTACAATATATAAAATAGTTAAGAAAAATCATCACTAAAAAATAACCTCATCTATTGTATCTTATTTCTTTTTTTTTTAAATTTCCATATCATTGTATCCACGTCGTGTCATGTCCATATCCCTTCTCCATTTGTGTGCTTCATTGGTCTTTTTACCCTTTTACATGCAATACATATATTGGATTCACTCATCAAAAACATTAAACAAAATTAAATGTAATTTTATCAACTTGCATAAGTGGAATACTACTCTCAATCCTAGCAATTTCTTGGTATGCGCAAACTATTTTTTTTATTTTTTGTTCGTGTCTCATCCTTTACAGCTTGAGAAACCCCACCATTGTCTAGTGGGGTCTTGTTCATCTCGCCAAAGACAATGCCTTCACCTTCGACTCCAAACAATTGATCAGAAAGCTCAAGAAAAAAACTTTCTATGGTGATTCTTTCATGGCCTCCCATGTATGATTCCTAACATCTTTGTGATCCCACCAAAATCTGGCTGTGCGCTTCCCATCTCTCTGTAAAACACGTTTTTATGCCAATAGAATAGATCTTATTTGTACGAGAAACCAAATCTACAGGACCCCATCTTAGCCATTGAACCTTTTAAATTGAGGCCTCTTTGAAAGCAATTGAAGCCCCATCTCAAGTCTCCTTCCAACCTCTTTTTTTTATTATTTTCCCTTCCTTTTTTCAATTCATAATTTACGAACCACATAAAATTATTAAATGCACCATGGGTTTACCAAAATATTGTTTGATTTATTTTAATGTAAGCAAAGGAGAGCAACCTAGACAATCCCCACTCCTGAATAAACATAAACTATTAAGTGAAAATTAACTAATAGTTTTATATTATTTTTAATATACTCTTTTAAATAAAAAATTTTAAACTTGAAACTTAGATAAATTAATCTATATCTTGTACTTAAATTTATTAGTTTTATTATAAAAAATAAAAATGGTGAGATACAAACACCTATCCTAACCATTTAATCATTGAAACTATAATATTAATATCAAAAATTTAAATTGTTAAATAAAATTTAACAAATAATTTTATATTACTTTCCAAAATTTACTAACAATATAAACTTAAATAACAAGTTTATTAAACCAAAAGTCAAAACAATGCTTTTGAGAAGTTGTTATAATTATGATATTTATATTGCATTGTTTTTGGCAACAGAAATCTTATAATTATAACAACCTTAAACTAATGAGTTTTTTACAATATTTTCAATATCATTTTGAAAGGTAGTAAATTTCATACATAACAAATAATTAATTGTATGTTTTGAAAATAAAATTATAAAGTTATTATAATTATAAGATTTTTATTGCATCAAAACATTGTTCTTAAAATATTCTTAATCAATATAAGATTCTTATTACTTCAAAGTATTGTTCCTAAAATGTTTCTAGTCGATACTCTCTTAAATATTAGATATTTATTAGATCCGTGAGACTAATATATATTATGTTCTTTTTTTTTATAAAAAAAAATAGTTGTTCTCATAAGTTAAGATATTAGGGATACCTATAACTAATATGTAGGTGCTAATCATTAGACATGTATACTGAACTAACCAACATGAAAAATTCTTTAAGGAGAGATTATCTATATCTAGAGAAAGACTCATGTGATGATTGTGTAAGTAATCCTATTATATGTTATCTTAATCGAGGTAACGAAGGGGAAGATATTAAGTATATCATAAATTATATGAAAGTATTTGAGTGATCAAGAGAAAATTTTATCACCCTAGGTGAATTAAAAAGAAAATTTATCTATTCTTAAATAGTATTGATTGAGAAATCCTAGTCCAAGATGGAATGAGATTTGAAAAGAGTTTCAAATCTTATTTAAACAATGAATGAATATTAATATTATGTAGAGAACAAACATGATTTAATATGGAAAACATACTCCATACTTTAATGTTAAATCAGAACATTATTGATGAAAGGATATTAATTACACTAAGAAACCGGTGACTAAAAGGTTAAGTTAAACCATTTATGATTTTTCTAATATAAATTAATCAATTATTGTATTGATAATCAATTAAATTATTTAATTTAATTTAATTTAATTATAATTTTTATTTGAACCAATATATTTGGAACCTAATGGGTCATACATATAAAGAACCATCATGCAAAAACGATGATTTAATTAAGTATGCCTTGATTATAATATATTTTACAAAGTAAGGAGTATAATATAATTAATACAAGGATTATATTTCTAGACCTAGAAAAAATCAAGTTGAGTGAATTTCTAAAATTGTCCTAAATTAATATATAGATATTACTCAAGGAGCAAATTGATATTTTGTCAATTTATAGGATTTTTTTAGATATCCTTATAAATAGTACGTTATGCATTTTATTTTTGTGTGGATTACATAATTGAGAGTTAGTACAATAGGCATAGCAATCTCTCTTTCCTAAATAGGGATTTAGGAGTCTTTTTAGTGGTGGTTCATATAAATTACCATTGGATATCAGATAATTTCATAACTTGTGATTTACAACAATTCAGCCTTTAGAGAATTATTCAAAGATGAAGAAGATCAAATCAGATCTTCAGGTAATAAATCCCTAAACAAATGTAGATCTATCTAACAATATCCTAGGGACTCCTAAAAAATTTTATTTTATTATTTTTACGTGTATGCTATTTGAAAAACCTAGAAGTGGTATCAGAGCCTTTGTTAAAAGAATTACACTTGTTTGATTGCATGTTTTTAATTTTTATTGGTGTTCATTAGGACTTAATTTTATGTGTGAATTAAATATTATTTAAAAAAGGTCAATTTTATGTGTGAATTATTGCTGACTATGTTAGGTGTTACCGCTAATGGCAATGCTTGCAACTATGGCTACATAAAGCAGCAACCTTGTGATGTTGTAGATGCAGCTCGCGAGGGCTGCACCTTGTGTGGCTACAGGCAATGGCGCTACTAGTGCAACAACAACTTTAATTGCCGCTAAAAAGCGTGCCGATGACAAAAGCAAGGTGCCCTTCCAGCGGCACATGGAAGAAGAAGGGGAGTTAGAGATTGTTTTAGGGTTTTTAGGTATTTTACCCTATTATTTATCCCATTTTGTGTTATGATCATGTGATTTATTTTAATGTAAAATGTCATTTTACCCTTCTTTTTAAGCTTTTTTAACCCACAAATAAAATTTTGATTTCATTTTACTTGAAACCTAAATTAAATTAATTATATAATTAATTTTTCTAATATGATTAATATTTAATTAAAAATTGTTTTTAATTAAATAAAATTTGGATTTTATTCCTTAAATTATTTTAATTAAAGAATTAATTTTCCTAATAGGATTAGGAATGAATTAAATTGTTTCATTCAATTTTTTGAGTTTTATGATATCATAATGAGATTAGGATTTATTTAATTAAATGGTTTAATTAAATAATATTTAGAAAAATGGTTTTTCTAAAATAATATGAGTTCTTTTTAAGTTGGAAAATTTTATTTGGTGAATCCTAAAATAGTTAAGGATGTGAATAAGAATTTTAATGTGATTAATTTTCTTATTAAATTTTGAAAAATATTTTTCATGGGATTTATGTTAAATATTTTTTTTCTGTTTGGGAAATTGTCAAATTAGATTTGATTGAATGTTTATATATATTAGAAATATTATTTTATTGTAGCACATAAAGCCAATAATTAGAATTGAAGATGCAATGTAATTTATCGTGATATTAAAATGTTTTTATATATGATAGATGATTATTGACATTAAAAATGAATTTTGTTTTCATGCATGATGGATAATTATAGACATTAAAGACCACTGTGATTGTGTTTTTATTTTGATGGTTGAATTGTTGTAATTTTTATTAAATAGAGCTTGTGTTTCCTGTCTTTTTTTTATTTTTCTTCTGGATTATAAATTCATTTCTCATCTAATTGCCATTGAATTTAACTCAAGGTTTCTTAATTATTTTGTAAATTTTATGTCATTTAGAAATGTAGGAATTTCAAAACAAATTTATGTTGTAATCCAAGATGAAGAAATAAGAGGCGATGAAGGCTACAACCGAGGTGTTTAGAAAGGACTTATGAAGATTTATAACAACTATCTAGAATTTGACTATCTAATTCCCATTAATGGCTTGAGAAAATTAGCTTAGAAATGTTCATAATCATCAAATTAGAATGGTATGCTAAGGATGAATGCTTATATATAAATTGTTATGTATGAAATGTATATCTGTTATGTCATGTCATGTATAAGACCTAATTAATTGATAATAAATCCCTTATTAACATATTATATATATATTGAGAACATGAATAGTTGTCTTTTAATTTTATATGCATAAAACTAGAATTTTATTTATGGATAATTTATTGAGTCATTAAAAGTTACTATTAATCAAATATGTTTAATGCTATAAAATTGGGGTGTACTTCACTAACAAATATGATTTGGATGAGTCACTCATTATCATATGAGGTTAGAGATATGGGTTAGGCAAAATATATAAGATATGTTTAGACATAGAGTTGTCACCTAATTGATCCTAATATGTTTATATATAAATTGTTATGTATGAAATGGATAAGTCACATATAGATGTGATTGATAAACAATTTTATCTACTCACTTTAATTTTTTTTCTAATTTATTGAGTCATTTAAGGTCAGATAAGTTAAGTGGGATTCTAACCCACTAGGAGCATCTAAGCAAGATTTCTCGAATTAATAGGGAGAGCTTTTAATTTGCATGAAAATAGTAAAAGAACAAATTATAATTAAATACCTTATCTAAACTTGTATGCATAAAACTAATACTCTCTATCTTTATATAAATAGGTTGATAGATTAAAATGAGTAGTAACATATCCATATGAAGCATACTTGATACTAATAAATTGACAAGACCGAATTTCTTAGATTGAAATCGAAATGTGAGAATTATTCTCAAGCAAGAAAAAAGATTATATGTTCTTCAAAATTCAATTCCAAATGCCTTTACTGAGGATACTACAGAACAAGTTAGGAATAAACATTAACGTTATGGATGATGATGAATAAGCTACATGTGTGATGTTAGCCAATATGTCATATAAACTTCAAAGGCAACATGAGAATATGGATGCTTATACTATGATTATGCATCTTAAATACTTGTTTGATAAGGCTAGTAGGATAAATAGGTATGAGACTTTTAACAAATTGTTCTATTATAAGATAACAAAGGGTTCTTTAGTGAACACCCATGTTTTAAAAATGATTAGGTATATTGAGAAATTGAGCCAACTGGGTTTTGTCATGGATCGTGAGTTAAGTGTTGACTTAGTCTTACAATCATTCTCCTAAAGCTTTTTACGATTTCTAATGAACTATCACATGAACAAGTTGGATAGTACATTGTCAGAATGACTTAATATGCTTAAGGCTGCTAAAGGGGCCCTTGAGAAGGAAAAAAGCTCAATTCTTCTACTTCAATCTTCTAGAATGTCTAGAAAGAAGGATAAGAAGAACAAGGGTGTTGTCTTTAAAGCATACAAATCTACCACGAGCATCAAGAAAAACATGGGCACTTGTCATCATTATGGAAAAGAAGGATATTGAAGGAGGAATTATAAGGAATACCTTGCCACTATGAAGGCAAATAAGCTTAATAAAGCTTTTACTTTGAGAATACTTATAATTGTAAACTATTTTACTACTTTGCATTATAGTTCTTAAGTATTGAATACCGAATATGGTTTTTACATTTGCAATTGCATGTAGGAACTAAAAAAAATACAAGATTAGTTAAATACAAAGTGGACCTACAACTCAATAATGAAGCAAGGGCTGTTGCATTAGCTATATGAGCCAATTATGCATTAACTGTAGGGACTAGTTATTTTATTTTGCCTAATAAGCTATTACTAAAACTTTATAATTATTATTTTGTTTCAGTATTTTAAAATATTATTTTTATTTTATTTAGTATTAAATGGATTTAAATTTATTATTGAGGAAAAATGTTATTATTTTATAATAATAATATTTTTATGAACCCAATAATTATACGAATGATTTGCATATACCTAAATTTAATACTCTCAAGTTCAATATAAATTGCAATAAAATCAAAATACAGATTGGAATAAGTCTTCAAAAACATTGATTGGATTAAGATGATTAATATTTGATCAAATATTTCAAAGATTATTTAAAAGAGAATGAGATTCTTTATACCTTATAAAAAACTACTTCCGGATGAATATATTATTAAAGCTAAAACATTAGATGTTTAGCTTGAACCTTAAAAAACACAAAATCTCTATAAATTTGGTAAGACATGTCATACTTCAATGAGATAAGGATCTCTCATACAAGCTGTGAATGACATGTTGCTCATAATTGATGATCTTATCAATTATTTAAAAGTAACACATAATATTTATTTCAAGAAATGACTTGAAGTTATGGACTTCATATACTAACCAAGTTTGGAACTTAGTTACTCCATTTGAATGGTAAAACCCAATAAATCTAAGTAGGTCTTTAGGATAACAGCTAACATAAAAGGCAAAGTATAAATGTACAATGCAAGCTTTAAGGAGTAGGAATATTCAATTTTGATGGTATAATCAACAAATTTGATTTCATAAAAAATATGAATAAACCTTATGTTTGCAAAAGGTTAGTGAAAGTAATGTTATTTTTCTAATATTATATGTAGATGACATATTATTGTTAAGAAACTACTTATCGTTACTTTAATCAGTAAGTTTTTGTTGTCTAAGAATTTCTCAATAAAGAATTGGGAGAAACAACCTATACATTAGATACAAAGATCTATAAAGATAGATTTAGAAGATTGCGTAGATTATCCCAATCTATATAGATAGACTAAATGTTAAAATAACTTAACATGGAAGAATATAAGATTGCATTCTTATTTATTTTGCATGGAACATCTCCCTCAAAAGATATGTGCTCTAAGACATATATTAAACATATATTAAGAGAGATATGATGGAAATGGTATCCTATACCTATAAGATCTATCAATGGAGAAGATAAACTATAAATTTAAAATTGTTTGAATTAAGATTTTTTCAATGAAATGTTGGAAAAATAGTGAATACCAATCAATATATATTTTATTCTAAATGGTAGTACTTTGAGTTGAAAGAGTTCTAACCAAGAGAATACAACTAATTCTATAACTGAATAAGAGTACACCTTTATGTTTAAGAAAATAAAGAGCTTGTTTGAATCAAGAAGTTCATTAATGAATTGGGCTGGTTATTAGAATTATTGACTCGTTTGCCTTGTACTGTGAAAAAATATAGTCATTTTATAAGTAAAGGAACCAAGGTCTCATCAAAGATCCAAACAAGTACTTAATAAATTACATTTGATTTGATAAATCAATTAAATAAAAGATGTAAAGATAGAATGAGTATCCATCAAACAGAATCTTGAGAATCTAGAAGATTCTCTTACTAATTCACTATCCATGCAAAAACATTAATGCTATATGGAGCAATATGGCGTTAGATGTATAAGCAATTAGCTTTAGTGCAAGTGGTAGAATATTAGTTTAATATGCTTTGTAGCCAATCGATTGGTTATATGTGATATTATTATATTCAAGTAAATATATATTTATTATTAATAAAGGCTTAATTTTTTTATTATTCATATAATATTAGATTAATGAATCTAATTTTTTTATTTATAAATCTAAAGTAAAACTAAAGTCCATGAGATTAAAATGCTCTACAAAGAAACTTATAAAGTTGTTATAATTATAAGATTCTTATTGTATTAAAGCATTGTTTCTAAAGAATACTTATACAAGAAAGTTATGTAACCCTAATTTCCTTAAAAGGTCACATATAAATTTAATTTAAATACTGCTCAAATAAGCTAAAACTAACCCTAACTAATTAAAATAAATAGCATAAACAAGTCTGAAACTTAAACAAGTGTTGCTGTTTAAAACAAAAACAGATCAATTAGAAGATATCCTATATATCATTAGAAATGTATGGTGTTAAAGGATTAAAACCATAAACAATCTCAAATGGTGAATAATCAGTAGTAGAATGCACACTATGATTATATGCAAATTCAATAGAAGTTAAACAATCTTTTTAATTTTTAATATTCTTTTGAATGATAGCCCTTAATAATTGAGTTAAAATCCTATTTACAACTTCAATTTGGTCATCTATTTATAGGTGACAAGTAATAGAATACAAAAACTTCGTCCTTAACTTAACTCACAAAACCTTCTAAAAGTAACTCAAAAACTTAACATCTTGATCAAACACAATGCTTCTAGGAACACCATGTAGCCAAATGACCTCTCAAAAAAAAGTTGTGATATTTGTTGCATCATCAGATTTATAGCAATCAATGAAATGTGTCATCTTTGAAAATCTATCTGCCACAACAAATATGAAGTTTATTCATTTTCTAGACCTCGGTAAATCCAACATAAAATCCATAAAAATATCAACCCAAGATTCCTTAGGAATAGATAAAGGTATATATAATTTATGGAGCTTTACTTTAGACAAAGCTTGTCTACATGTTATGTATCTATCAGAAATTATTTACAAATCTCTTTTCATGTTAGGCCAATAAAAATGTTCATGGAAAAATTTTAAAGTCTTATAAATTCCCAAAAGTCCCATTAAAGCTCTCTCATGAGCTTCCCTTATAAGCAATTCACATATGGAACAATTAGGCATACATAATCTATTCTCCTTGAAAAAAAATCCATCATGCCTAAAAAATATGTCATTGACCAAAACTCTACACTTAGCATATATGGTACCAAAATCATTATCACAAGGATATAATTCTTTAATATACTTTAATCCTAATAATTTAGTAATTAGAGTACTAAAAAAATATACCTTCGCGACAAAGCATATGTAACCATATTTTCCTGACCCTGCTTGTACTTAATCATGTATAAAAATGTCTCAATAAATTCAATCCACTTAGCATGTCACCTATTTAACATACCTTGGCTTTTCAAATGTTTCAATGATTGGTGATTGATATGTATTAGAAACCCTATTGGCCAAAGATAATGTTGCCAATTTTTTAAATCCCTTACTAATGTACAAACTATTTTTCATAAGTCGGATAATTAAGAGATACACCATTAAGTTTTTCATTAAAATAAGCTATGGATCATTTCTCTTACACTAGAATATTGTTAATACCTATTCTTGAAGCGTCATATTCAATTTTAAAGGCTTTATTAAAATTAGATAAAGATAACAAAGGTTGCTAAAATTAACTTTGATTTCAACAAATTAAAAGCATTTTCTTGTTCTTCACCCATTTGAATCCTACTGATTTCTTAATTATTTCAATTAATGGTGAGATTAATGTACTAAAATCTTTAACAAATCTTCTGTAAAAACTAGTTAAATCATAGAAACTCCTAACTTTTATGATTGATTTAGGTGTAGGCCATTCTTATATAGTCTTAACCTTAGCCTCATCCATCTCTATGTCCTTTGCACTAACAACATAACTAAGGAGTATATTCTTATCCATTCAAAAGTTACATTTCTATAAATTAGCACACATAGATTCCTTTCTAAGTAGTTTAAGAACTTGTCTTAAATGTCATATATGCTCATCTAATCCTTTACTATAAATGAGTATATTATCAAACTACATAATTATAAACTTGCCAATAAATGCATGTAAAACTTGATTCATTAATTTTATATAGGTGCTACGTGTATTAGTAAGTCCAAAAAGCATAACTAACTAATCATACAAATCATATTTAGTTTTAAAAGCAATTTTCCATTCATCACTTTCTTTCATCTTAATTTGATGATAACCATTTTTCAAATCATTGTTATAAAACAAATTAGAAGCATGCAATTCATCCAACATATCATTTAATCTAGGGATAGGATGTCTATACTTTACAATGCTATTATTGATAGCTTTGCAATCAACACACATTCATCAAGTATGGCTTTTCTCTAGCATAAGAAGTATAGGAACTACACATGGATTCATGCTTTCTTGAATGTAACCCTTTTACATCAACTCCTTCATTTGCTTTTGTAGTTCCTTGGTCTCTTCTAGGTTGCTTCTATAAACTAGCCAATTAGGTATAGCTACTCTTGGCACAAAGTCTTTTTGATGCTCAATTCCTTTAATTGGTGGCAAACCACTAGGCATCTCATCTAGAAAGGTATCCTCAAATTCTTGCAAAAGAACTTTAACAACACAAACACTAGAATGCAACTATTAAACTTAAAGTATGCCTCATTTTACAAAAGTAAAATTATAGGCATCTAAAAAAAATAAGCATGTTTAATATCATTACGTTTCGCATAGAAATTAAAGTGTTTCCCAACCTTTTTTGTACACTCTACTTTTATCACCCTTACTTTCTTCTCTCTACTTAAGGCCTATAACCTCTTTTTTTTTTTTCATTTGGCCAAAACCTATTTCTATAATGTATAATACCGCAATCCCTAACACTTCAATCATGATTCTTTGATTTGCTCATTCTGATGCATAATACCCCAATCGCTAACACTTAAAACACTTAATATCTCGATTATGCTTTGTTTACACTTCAATTTTAGACTTTTATTTAGTGGCTGAAACTTGTTTCTTTGGGTTGCTAAATTCAGCAACTTTAGGAGTCACTATTAGCTTTGATGGTGCATTACCATCTCTCCTCTAATTCATCTTCCAATTTAAAGAACCTGAATAAGCTCCTAGTCAAGCACTATTTCTTTCATTTGTTTCTCCATTTTAGTAGCCAAATATACTAAATCTTTTAAGTCCATATAAGGTTATAATTCCACTTTATTAGGTATGTCTTTATTCAACCCACTCAAAAACCTAGACATTTATTATTTCTTCATCCTTAATAACATTGGCTCTAATCATGACAACCTTTAACTTTTGATGATATTCCTCCATGCTCTTGAAACCCTGAGTAATATTCTGCAATCGATTAAACAATTCCCTATAATAATGTTTGGGAACAAATCTCATTTTCATGATTGTCTTTATCTCCCTCCATGTACCAATAGCTCTCTCTTCATTCCTCTTTCTATCTACCACTAATCTTTCCCACCAAACCATAACATGATTAGTAAACTCTATAATACTAAGCTTAATTTTTTTTAAGAATAGTTATGGATATAAAATATCAGCTTTACCTTTTTATCTCACTTTAAATAAGCTTCTAGATCCATCTTATCCTTAAAAGCTGGAATTTTTAACTTAATACTACCCAAATTCCTATCTAAACCATCTACCTCATCAAAATTGCTCTTGCTCCCAAATTTAGCCATAGGCCGACTATTCTACCATTTTGGCTGGGATATATAGAGTTCATTCCTATGTGTACAAAACCCACTATTATGGTTAAAACATCATCTTCGACTTCCTCTTTAGAATTTCTAGCAGCACTTTCATATGGAGATGAAACTACCCTTCTGGAATTTTTCCTAACTTCTCCACATTTTTTGTTAAGCCCACTTTCAACCCTAGTCTCTAATTTCTCAAACCTATTCATCATGTTCCTAAACATAAATTCAATTTGTTGGTGCATTTCAAAAATCTTCTTATCTGAAGTTTTAGTTTTTTTATGTAATACATATTGTTTTAAGATATTTTTTTTATCCTGCATGAAAATATTAGTAATAAAAAAAATAATATCTCACACCACTCATGCTTCACATAATTGGTAGGCTTTTCACTGTAATATGCACCTTTTTTTTCCACTTTATTGTCTTAATTTAATTCTTAAAAGTAATTAGCAACCTATTAAATAAATCAATAAATTTTGCAGTGATCTTACATAATAAATTTAAGATTCAAGTATCAAGAAAATTATGAAACTTTAAAAAAGAAACTACAATGACAAATTCACAAATAATGTTGTAAATTTATACTAATATAATGATGATTTGAAGACATGAAATAAATTTAGAATGAACTAACATGAATATGAATTATCAAGAACTAAAGATTTAATTCAAAAAAATTCAAGAAACTAAAGAAAACAATTAAACTACCCAATTTAACAAGAAAACACAATCAAGACTCTTAAAGATTAAAAAATAATGAAATTGCCTAATGATCAGAATTTATGCAAGCAAACCGTCAGCAAAAATTGAAATTGTGATTTCTCCTTCTTTTTTGTAAACTTTGGCAAGCAGAAGAAGAAATGTATATACCATGATTTCTCTTTTTTTTTTTAATTATGTTTTTCTTGTAATATACTCAGTAACAAGAAAAATCAAAGAGATTAATAAGGGTGTGTGTCAATTTGCTCAAGAATGCATTAATAAGAACACAAGCTTGTGGTTATCTATTCAACAATCAAGAAGATGCAAGAACCTTATGTTTTATTCTTTCTTTTTTTTATCTACAGCCAAAAATTTTAGAAAAAAATAATAAAATAAAGATACAAATTAAAAGGATATATGCTAAGATTAGACATAGCTTTGATACCAATTGATGTGAATCCTAGCAGAAATTAATGGAATTCATGAACCTACGATCCATCTAATCCAAGTTTATATATGAAATTGAGCTTATCATAATGGAGAACTGGCTTCAAGGCAACAAGACCATAAACCACCCAATCACATTGCCTACATCTGGAGACGAGCAAAAGAAATATAAAATCACTAGTAAAGATTGATCAATTATTTTAAAAGTTAAAGTTCAAACAAGAACCAAGAGAGATAATAATTTATTTTGAAAAATATATTTTCTTCAAATAGTCCCTATAAAGAGTACTTATACTAGAAATCTAAGTAACCCAAGTTTTCCTAATGTATCACACATATACCTAATTTAAATAATACTCAAACTAAGCTAAAACTAGCTTAAACTAATTAAAATAAATAACATAAACAAGTATGAAAATTAAACAAGTTTTTCCATATAAAACAAAGATAGATCAATAGCCTAACTAATTAAAATGAGACAAGGTTGGTTTTTCTCGTAATCTGTTAGCAGCATCAAAGCTAATTTCAAACAAATGGTTCTCTTTTGTTTTAATAAATTAGAAGGTGTGCCATATATCATTGAAAAGGTATGGAAGTCTAGTTTCTATCTCAACTAAAATCACATCATAATTCGATCTTTAACTTTAGTTATGATCAAAATAGAAGCTAAAGGTAAAAATGTCCAGTTTGAGTCATTTTATCCCAATTCTTGAGTAATGGCCTTAGTTCCACCAACAAACCCTTCTTGAACATGAGTAAGATTAATCTAGGCTTACTCTTTATTATTTATTACCCTCTTGAACTCCACCTTAGCCCATGGATCTTGAAGAAGCCTATTAGAAGAATCTTTGAACCTCTTAGCCTTAAGCTTTATGATTAGTACTTAAAAGTGCATTTTTATCATGGTTTTATATCATCATTTTGCACTTGAAGTATCAATAACTCCTTAACCAAAGCATATTTTATAATAATATATCTAATAATACTTAATACCTTTAATTTATGGTAAATGTTCATTTTAAATGCAGGCCTATCACATAAATGAAAGGATTGATTGATGACTTTAAGAACTTAAATTGCAAGGATAAAGAGATGGCCAAACTTAGAAAAGAGATGTCGGTGCAATCCAAACCGGAACACTGTTCGGTAAATGGGTCATATCTGGAGCTATATATCTCAGATTTAGGTCCAATTTATATGGATGGAAAGGTAAGACATAGGCCTACAACTTTCATATGGAGCCCAAGATCTAAAAAGGCCATTATCAAGTCCAAATTGTAGCAACAACAAAGAAGCCCGAATCTGTCTTCCAGCCCGAGCACTGTTCGGTATTTTGGCCATATCTAGAGTTCTAGAAGTCCAAATGAGCTGAATGTTTTACACAAGAAAGCTGAGACAATTGCCTACAACTTTCATGTTTGCAACTGGCTCCAGTTTTGACGTTATCAATGACGTTTTGGGCAGACAAAAGAAGATAAGGATTGTCACCAAGTCAAAAGTTGGTCACCCACTTATCAATTAGTCATCAAATCAATAGTTCCCATTTTTGGCCTATAAAAGGAGGCATTTGCCATGCATTTAGGCATCTTGGTGTTCAGATCAAGATCATGCTCTTCCTTTCTCTCTTTGTATTTTTTATGCTTTGTTTTCATTAATATTAAGTTTATGCCTTTCATTTCCTTTCCTTTACTTAGTTAACTTTTATGTTCTTATTTTGTTTATCTATTTTGCTTTCTTTCATTATGTCTAGCTAAGTTAATTATGTCAAGGTGAAAAGGTTACACTAATGGTGTAAGAATAAGTATAATGTAAACTTAATATGGACTTTAATGTTTGATACTAACATGTTTTATATTTGTTATCTTGTTCACTCTTTAATACTTTGCTTGTTAAATGACTAATCTTGATTTATGTTGTATAACACTTGGTACAACAAATGCTTGGCACTTTCATAGCCCATAATGTATGGTATAACCGACACCTGAGCTATGAAAGGAACTTGATTTATTGTTAACATAAGTTATAATCATGAATGCTTGACGAGATTTACAAGTATTAGCATTAATTGAATAAGATGACTAATGTAATCATGTTAACAATATATAATCTGATTGGAACCTCCTTTGTGTGTGGTTTCCAATTCAATAATAAGAGTTTATACTATACTTGTTTGATATACCATTAGTGGAACCTCTAACCTTGACATTTGTTATTATCATTGTTTAATCGTTACATTAATATTCCATCTCAAAGTTCTCATCTTCTTCTTCTTCTTCTCCTTCTTTTTCTTTATTATTATTATTATTATTATTATTATTATTATTATTATTAGTACTACTACTACTACTACTACTACTACTACTACTACTACTACTACTACTACTACTACTACTACTACTACTACTACTACTACTACTACTACTACTACTACTACTACTACTACTACTACTACTACTACTACTACTACTACTACTACTACTA
>NW_011500159.1:109886-121416 GCF_000495115.2 Populus euphratica
TTATTATTATTATTATTATTATTATTATTATAGTTATTATTGTTATTGTCATTGTTGTTATTATTGTTATTATTATTATTATTGTTGTTGTTATTGTTATTGTTATTGTTGTTGTATTATTGTTATTTATAATTTGTACAATTAACCTCCTTGTGGTTCGACCCCGGTCTTGCCGGGTTATTTTTTACTTCGACACTCCTGCACTTGGGAGAAGACATCAATCTTTTAGTCGTGTCACTTTATCACTAGACAAACTAGAACCTCCAATGGATCCTTTGGTGTTCCTTGAATCACATCAGAAAGTCTAGCAACTCCCCTACTATATTATGTTCATCCAGATCTGGTCTAATCATCTTGAAAGGTCGATTTATTACATTAAATCCCTTTTTTTTTTCAAATTATTGAAATTGTGATATTAGCGATAAAAATGTTTATTCTTGTGTATATTTTTTGGATTGGTTGAACTTTTTTTTATTGAAATTATGATGTTTTTTTATTTGAGATTGATTTGATGATTTGTGTTGGATTGTGAGTACATTTTGAAGGCTATGATTGCTAATTGAACATTAAATCTTAATTTAAGGATTGTGTTTGAATTTATGTTGATTTGAGTTTTGATTTTTGATTGATGAATCATATTTGGGTTTAGATTTTGCTTGTTATTAAGTTGAGTTTAATTAATGAATAATTTGTTTTTGAATTGGTATCTTTTCAATTTAAAACACATTATTGTGTTTTGCCAAACATGGCTTTAATTAAATTTTTAAATGTTCAAAAGATAATTTTCCATATAATTTTTTATTTTTTATATCACATTATTTTTACAATTTCATATTTAATATTTCAAATTATGAACTACACATAAAGTGTTTTTTTGCTATTAAATATACTTGTTTTTATCATATATATTAAAAAAAATATATCTTGATTTGCACATGACCATGTCTCTCAAAAATAAAAAGATCATATTAGCATAAATAATAATTAAAAAAAATTCAAGGTATGATTTAGCATCTTTAAATATAAAAATTCAAGAAAAATAGTTTTGTTGATATCTTCTCATCCATTTTTGGATTTAATAGTTTATGAAAACTATAACTTTGCCTACATTTTAAAAATACCAAAGAATTTATTTTGTTGTTAGAATATCAAGGATTATAAACTTATAGATAAGATTTATTCCTAATATTAAAAGAAAAAATATAAAAAATAATAATAATAACTTTTAACATTAGAAATATTATATTTTAACCTAATAAAATAATGATCTCTTTACTGATGAAGACTTTTTTTAAACTTTAGAGAAACGAAAAGTTAAAAAACAGAACAATACCTTAGTTTATATTAGAAAAATAAAAAATACAGTTTACCCTATATAAGGTGTACTAAAGGTGATACATCCTCTCTATCCACAATTAGTCCCCTAATCCAAACTATAAGACTAGTTAGAGTTCCTAGTGACCAAAATAATGGGTGATAACTCCGTCCCTTTTCTATTGACAAAGGACAAGAATTCCTATTTTCTTTCCACCCATCACCATAATGATCCCGACTTAGGAGGATGATCACTGCAATGATGTACACATGTGACACCAGTGGTCTAACTATATAAATAAGAATGGTTCTACTATAATAGTTAAACCATGGTTTGATGGTTTTAGCTTAAACTTATCCATGCTAAAATTAAGATCATGTTAGCCACTCCTAACTACTACCATAATGATGATCTGTATGAATTTATTTATTTTGATAATAATTGGCAAATTGACATTTCGGTAACTAATTACTCATGATCAAGACTCGTGACTAATAATGGTCTATTAAACGATGTCAGCGAATAACTCAATGGGCTTAATGAATCCTCCTTAATCCTAAAAAAAATTATCGCTAAATATTTTGTTTATGAAATAATGGCCCATGGATAATGATTGGTTATGATTCATTTATCTTATAAAATTAAGGTTCACTAGCAATTTTACTGAAATGAGGTTTTATACCCCAATCCCAAACATCCAAATAGTGACCATTATAGCTTTATCTGTTTTGAAATAGGATCTAATGGTATGAATGTCCTTTTTGGATTAAATTTAGACAATGACTTCTATGGATTCATATGACCCAAAGTGTGTTGCTAAGTTTAAGAATCACTTTGGTATTTTAATTTCAAGGTGTGGCCTCAAATTAGTGAGCACAAACATTGGTTAGGAAAACTCATATATGTACAACCATTGTAAGTGGACAATTCATTCCAATTTTAATGTTTCTATTTTTATCATAATTATTAGCATGCATTATTAAAACGAGACTTATTAATGAATGTTAGATATTAAAGGAAAACCTTTTGATGTTTGAAAACCAACTCATTAATATTCAAGATAATAGCTTATTATAAATCTATTTGCCCTAGACATTATGGGTGAATAAGAAGACTCTCATTCTTGACATTTTAAAGGACGGTAAAAAAGAAAAGGAGTGTTTGAAAAAGGTTTTGAATATTAGTCTATAAAGACGTTTTGATATAGGCCAAACCCTTAATAAGTCTTACAAATCAAGGTCCACAATAAATGCTTGAATTTGGATATTTTTTAGAAAACCAATAGGGGACATATAAAAAATCTTACTGTTTTAGTAGTTTAACATTTAAAACAAACATGAAATGTTATAATAATGTAAGAATGATAAAAAAAAATGTTAAAATACAAGATAAGAGTTGATATAGGTCTCAACTATATGTATAAAAATAAATTAGACAAACGATTTTAAAAGACAAAACATGAAAACAAGTATGTATTTTAGAAGAACTATTTTGCTTTGGATTCTTATCAACAACCCAACTGAAAAACTATGGTGCATTCTAGTATGACATAACCACACCAATATAACATTTGGGTTTATAATAAGTATATGATTGAACCATAATAATACACACACCATTTGAATATCAACAGGTTATGTCAAAAAAAACATGTCATCTTGTTCACATTGGAAATTAATAATAACATGATCAAAGTTACATGTTTAATGCCAAATAAATACCATATGTCCATTGGTATTCACAAATAGTGAACGTTAAAACCAAAATAATTTTAAGCAAACTCATTAAAATAAAAATAAAAAAACAATACAAAAGGCATTATTATAACATTAAACATATAGGACACCAATAATGTTTTACAACAAAAATAATCCAAAAGAAACAACATATACACCCTAAAAGTTTTCAAAAATTCAATAAAAACTACACCAAAATTCCATAATGCCATATATATTCAATAACAATCCTATATTAGTTTTAGTAAAACTCTAAGCATTTAACAAACTAATATGAGGTTGCACTTAAAATGGCATTAACTAACATCAAAGTTTTAAGTATGTAAACTAGGATGAAAATCGAACCAAATAAAAAAAAAATTCAATTAGGTCTTGGATTAAAATCCTATAGGCCTTTAAAGCGCTTTGGCTTTTCAAAATAGTTTATGGATTTTCAAATCTCTTTAATTAAAGCTAGAACTAGTTATTAAATTAGGAATTTATTCAATTAAGTCCCCAAAAAGAATTTTAAAATAATTAAAATATATGTGATATCCAATTAAAACTTGAGAAATTTAGAAAATTTGATCTAAAACCTTTTTATTATTATTATTATTTTGCTATTTTTAATCATTGGGATAAAAATATACGTTTTAATAGTTGTCTCATCTTTACAATGCTTATGATATAAAGTTTTATAGAAAAGGCATTGAGTGGTAAGCTTTTTAAAAATGATGCATGTGAAAACTTTTGAAAAACTACAAAGATCTAAAAAAACTTTGCTAGGAAATTTTAAAATTTTGGTCAAATCAAGGGGTACTAATTTTAAAAAACTCATGACCAAACTTTTGATTTGTTTTTTTTTTTAAAAAAAAAAATTAATCATTTAGAGAGGCGACCTAACTCATGGTTTAATAGTGACTTACTTATCCATCATGATGGTTGGATTGAAATATTCTGATACTAGGGTTGGATTCCTTCTAGTATAGGATGACTTTTACTGCAGAGTGATATTCTTTGTTTTGGGTTGAATTCCATTGACTCAAGGCTTAACTTCTAAAATTGTAAGTTTCTCAATACGGGCTAAAGTCCAACACGAGGTTATTTTTCCTAATAAATTTTCATGCATGATTAACTTCCTAGTACTAGTTTAAGGTTTAATGACTTAAGATAACACTTTTGTTAGTAATTTAAAGTTTATTTATATAGGCTTAACTTTTTGGTATTAGGTTGAGGTTCACTAACACAAGATTACATTTTTAGTACTAGTTTAAAGTTTAATGACACAAGCTTAACTTCTTACTATTGGTTTGAATTCCAACGGCGCTAGATAACTTTTAACTCCAACAACATAGGTTCAACTTATAGTAATGGTTTGAATTCTAATAAGATATGATCTCGTTTATGGTACTAGTTGAATTCTAGTAACATAAGGATAACTTCTGAAAGAGTAGGATTCTCAATATATGTTGAATTCTTATGCAAGACTTAATCTACTAGTACAGGTTGAATTTTGCCACAAAATGATCTTTTAAAAGATACAAATTCTTGGAACTCTCTAATGTTTGGGCTAGAGCTTTTGATGCTAGATTAAGTTAAAAGAAACCTCTTTATATATTTCTTAACTTTGATTTATTGAATCTTAGTGGACTCTACCAAGGATTATTACTTGTAAAAGTTTCTGTAAAATGTCACATAATGCTAATCATCTCAAGGTAAGATGACATGTATATTTTTTTTTAACATTTATGGTAAGGCTTGTTATTTCTGATTTGGCCTTTTCTAGTCATTTAACTCACTAGTTTACTCGAGTTCACACAAGTAAATCATCTATTTGATTGCTTATAAGACATGTATCCTTTAATTTTTACAACAACTATTTCCCTCTCGTATTTACCATGTGAAATTTCTGCTTTATTGATTATTCTTTTAGGAAAGGACAAACTGTCTTTTAACCATGATACCTTTAGTTTGATCTTGCCTCCTAAATATGCTTGTTAATGACCCAATTCAACCTTTCCTATAGCTTTTGTTATTACCTTTGTGTTTGATTTTATGAGGAATTCTTTGCATATGATGATTTTTTAAATTTTATTTGTCTTGTCTTTTAGAAAAAAATTATACTAATATAAGATTAAAATAATTTTGTTTTGAATTTTGTATATTCATATACAATTGGGACGTAGGACAACTTTTCAATTCCCTAAGGTATTTCAATAAGTGGTAATGTCATCTTTTATGCAAGTAAAATTTTAATTAACAAAGAAACATAGATAAGGTGACGTTCTGTTATGAGGCAATTTAAATTGAAGAGAGGTTCAAGAAAATGTTTGAGGCTTATCAATAATATTTGCCTCTATTTAAGCATTGATTTCAAAACCATGAAAAATAATAAATAGAATGTACATGAAGCCATAAATCAGGACTTTATAAAGGCACGTAATTCATGCTATAGTTTATGGATTTGAATAGAAGGCATTCATTATCTCAAAAAATGTTTAAGGGTTTTACAGACTTAGAATCATTTGTTAATTGTTTTTGCAACATTTGGCTTTGTTGTTTGTCTTTTCTTATCTTTTTTGAACATTTTGGTGGGGCATATTTTTATTCTAACTTTGACATTTTTCTTGATTTGAGTATGCCTTTTTAGTGTTAGATTTCTTTAGCTCCTTTTTGGATATACATATTTTAACCTATTTTGACTCTTTTAACTTTGCTTTAATCAAGACTTTAAAAGAAATAATTTATATATCAATGGTCATCATTGCCTCTATCTCATTTATCAATTAATACAATATGGCTTTAATTGAGGTTCTCATTATAGTAAAATATGCATGAAGAGCATATGGAAGCATCTTATACTAGTCTTTGTACATAACTATCATCTTTTAGATAATCTTCTTAATATTATTATTGGCAGCTTCTACAACACCATTTAATTTTTGTTTGATAAGTTTGATTGTTTAATATTTCACTTCTTATACAACTCTACAATCATCTTTCCATTGAAATTTTAGGTATTGTTTGTCACTATTATTTTTAGTTAGTTGTATTGATAGATTAGGCTTTTTTCAATAAATTGCCCGATCACCTTCTACATGACATTTCTATAAGAGCATACTTTTACCTATGATCATTGCTTGCTTTTAAATTGATTGGTCCAATAACATCCTATACTCAAATTGAAAGGAGCTAATAAGACACCATATTAAATAAACATGCCTAATGTACATTAATCTTATCATTATATATTTGACATTTATAATATTTTTTAACATATTCTGTTAGTGTCTTTCCATGGTCATCCAAAAATAGTCATGCCTCTGCATCTTCCTAGTCATCATATGTTTATTTCTTCCTCATTCCCACATCTCAATAGAATCCAATCAAATGAATTTTTACATAAGATCTTTTCATCTAGATAATATTCTATCTCCATTCTTTTTAAGATCTTAATGTCTATATTGGAAACCCTAAGGGATATTCTTGATATTGGATAAACTATTCCATGTTAAGAGACAAAGGCTTTCCATCTATTTCCCTCTTGATTGAACAACATGTCAATATATATATATATATATATATATATATATATATATAAAAGCTATATTTTAATCCCACAATTAATTTTAGCCATGGAAGCTTAAGTACTTATCAAAGCATATGTAAATTGATTCTTATCTCTATTCAGATATATTAACTTAATTTTATCAAAGTCTTCCATAGGTTTGGTGAGATTTTCTTGATATGGTCTTAGCTTTTCATCACCATTCACCTGAAAAATTATCAACATTAAATACTTGTAAACATATAGCTTTTTAAATCATATTTTTTAAACAACTTCCAACCCGTGCATACAGGCCCTATAATCAACTACATTATTAGTGCAATTAAACTATAGTTTGATTAAAATAGAGTATTGCTTTCTATTAGGGGAGATTATCACAATATCTATATCATTCCCAAAACATTCATTGCCCCATCAAAATATATTATCTTGATTAGCCAAGTTTTGTAATAAAGCATATATTGTTAAAGTTGTTTGGCACTCCATACAAGACTGTAATAAAGCTTTTTCAAAAACTGTAATGAGTTTTGCAATTAGTAAACTTTTTGTTGAGGCAATATATAACTTGCTCTTTTCTTTTAGAATCATAGCCACTTCAATCATTGTCAAGTATAAGATTATGGGTCTTCTGGTTAAATATGGTACTAAAAGAGATGACTTCAGCATATATTATTTGATCTTGTTAAAGGCTTAATGACAGTCTTCCTCTCATATCTTTAGAATCTTCTTTTAGAGAAATCAAAAGATCAATTTACAAGTGGTTGTCAACTAAGAGATGAAATGTGTTATGTATAAGATTGATTTGATAAGATAGTTATTTTATCCTTGAATTCACCAAACGAGTCTTTGAAGACATATAAATTAAGATCATTAATAAAAAGAAATTGACCAATTTCTACAAGTTCATCATTATATTATTTTGCTCATTGTTGGAATTTTTGAAGACCTATATATAACTACACAATTTTAGGTATTTGATGGAGAGGAAAAAACACACTCAAATGTTTTAGGTGCTTTTAGAAATTATGTAATAAACAACTAAATAAAGAAGTTCTTGGGGTAAAGAAGAAATTAATATATACATTGGTAATTGTTATTACTTAACCCATAATGCAACATCCAGTTATAAGAAATAAAATAGGATTTCCCAAAAATTATATGGTAGATTTGGCTAAAGCTGATAAACATTCTCATAATTACATATAATGAAGGTTATGGCTTAGCTCCATCTATAAAAAAAAATAATCATTATCCTTAAAAGAAGAAAATATTTGTTTTTCAATACAAATATTTATGAGATGTTAGTTTCAATGAAATATAATGACAAAATTAGTAAGGGGAATAAAGGTTATATCTAGGGTGGGTGGGTTTGGATCGACTATTGAGATATATTTACAATTGGTATGATTGGATTTGCTAAAAGAGAAATTATGTTTAAAAGGTTCTAATCATCCATTGATACAATTATGTTTGTTAGGATCTGACACCAAGTTTAGATTTAAAGATGTTTATGAAGTTAAAAAACAAAATAATATTTTAATTTTGTTATATATTTGTATAAATAGGATTATAAAAGATGAGAATGATACAGGCTACAACTCTATATAAGAGTTCTAATCTTGATAAGCTAAAAGCTTTGTCAAGACTATAGTAATGATATATGTAAGCTATGTATATAGAATATAAATTCATAGTAAAGTTCTACACATAAATTTACCTTATATACATTCGAGTTGAAGTTAAGGGTATTTGCATAAATAAAACCAAAGTATATACAATAGTCAAAAACCAAGAATTTCAAAGCCACAACTTCAATCCAAGCTTTTTAGTAATAGGTTGTAGTTGATTTTCAAAATACTTTTTATTTAAAAATATATTTAAAAAAATTATTTTTGATATCAGCGCATTAAAATGATCTAAAAATACAAAAAAAATATTAAATTGAAGTAAAG
Source organism: Populus euphratica (assembly GCF_000495115.2). NCBI lineage: Eukaryota > Viridiplantae > Streptophyta > Magnoliopsida > Malpighiales > Salicaceae > Populus > Populus euphratica. Next base: position 118,437 of record NW_011500159.1, read on the forward strand.
AAAAAAATAAAAAAAAATTATTTTTTTTTAAAATACTTTTAATATACAAAAAACAAACAGGATCAAGTTAAATACTAAGTGGATTTACCACTACTGAACTAACCCTATGTTAGCATTTTTTTTTTTGTGAGACTTGTGTTTCATGATTTATCCGACTATTAATGTTATTTATACATATTATTTTGTCTATATATATACCAACATATTAAGAGATTTTTGTTGATTAATCTTGTGCTGATGTTGTGTTTTTAATAAAGTAATAATTATTATTATTGTATAAGTTTTAATTTATAGTAATAATTCAATCTATCCTTGCATTATAAATTCACTCTCCAATCTATCATTACATATCTAACTTTCAATTTTGACTTTCAATAAGAAATTAGTTTTTAATATATCATTCTAGGAAATTATGCATAAAATATATTTTTGAGTTTATAATTATTATTAGAATAAAAACTAATTGAATTTTATTCTTATTATATTATTAGAATGCTCCAGCTACAATCATCACTGTCATAATTAATTATCACCATTAAGATCCAAAATCCTAACCCGTCACCCGTGACAAAGCATAATAATTATATCATAAAAACCACAAGGTCTTGAAATTAAAAAGAATTAAAAAGGAGAATGTGGATGTAACTCTCCAGTAGATATATTTTAATAGGTGGTAATGAATTCTAAGATAAACATAGATTCATTATTGAAAGATGTTTACTTGAAGATGGTCGCATTTTCGTTGATGCATTTTCTCTTGTTCATGATTTTGTTTCTCTAGATAGTATGAATAAAGTGTATTTTGAGAAAGAAATTGATCATAGGCATACCATGTGTCATTTCTAATAATTTAAATGAAGAACAAAAATTGATAGCAAGATATAATAGTTGGTGTTTGGTTATTAACTTGGAAAAAAATATAAAAATAATAAATATAAAAACTTGTTTGGTAGAAAAAACAGATATGAATATAAAATAAATGTTTTTAGAATAATTTTAGCATGTTTTTTTATATTTTTAAAATAAAAAGTGTGAAGAAATATCTTTTATGTGTTTGGTCTTCATTTCTTCTGTCCCCGCGTAACAATTAAATACTATCTTAAAAATATATTAAAATGAATTTTTTTAAAATATTATTTTATTTTAGAGCATCAAAATAAATAAAAAAAATAAAAAAAACAAAAAAAATGTTTTCCCTGCAAATGCACTTTTGAAAGGTACGCAAATATAATTTTAAACTAAAAATCAAACACTACATAATTACTCATCTCTTCCAATGCTAAAGAAACTTTATTTTTGTTTTTTACTTATTTAGGATTACTTATATGAAAAATTAAATGGAAATTATTCTATTAGAGATTATTTTTATGGCCAAGCAAGCAATTTTGGTGGAGATTTCTTTAAAAAATTTCAAATAGATAGTTCCATCACCAATAGAATCTCCTTCATCCATCATTGGTTTACCTTGGAGGGGTAATAAAAAATGGTTCCTATTTCAGTGTTTACGTCGTCTTTCAATGCAAGTAGGCAAACAATTTTGCACACAAGTTTTAACAAAGGACTTTCTCATTCAGGTTACAGTGATTGCAGTTAGGTATGGTTAAGCTTTTTCGTTAGATTTTTAATCTTAAATGTTAAATAAAAAATTAAATTTTAACCCCTCTAAATTTTTTTCTATAATTTGACCCTTCTAAACTAAAATTTATATCTCTGCCCTTTATTTATATGATGGAGCCAAACTTGAGCACTACATTTGACTCATTAAGGCCCACTAATCGCTCAATTAAGCTTGTGATTTATCTTACAATCAAATTTGTTTAAAGGCCTGGGAATATAAGAAACAAAAAAAGAACTTGTATAAGATTTTATGAAGTAAACTAATTTAATATGTAATCAAATACATTAGTTTTATAAAATAAAATTTAATAAAAATTATACATGTGAGAATTATATGAAGGAATTAAAATATATAAATAAATTTTGTTAGAAATCCACGGAATAAACCGGGTTTATAATACTTTTATAATATTGCAATTTTATGAGATTTTAGAGCTGAAACAATAACTATAGTTTTCTCATATAGGAGAAGAAGCCAGAGACTAAGATCCAAAGGGAAATGAATTTGAGTGTTCACTTAACATATGTTATTTTATAATCATTTATTTAATTTTTTAGTTGGGATATGTTTATAATGTGTCAAGAAAACTTATAATAATGAAAAATAAACAGGTTTTATATTCATTTCTTTACGTTTATTTTTATATTATTTGGAAAAATGAAACTAAACGAAACAAGTTAGAGAAAAGTCTGAGAGGAATTTGGACCTAACAAATTTTAAATGAGTTGAGTTTAATTCTTATGTAACTCGAACGCGTCAAAGCTCGATTGAGATCGATAGGAAGTCAATAAGCATAGCTTTTGAGCTCATGGCTATGAATTTGGCAAATACGTTTAGGTGATATATTTACATGTCGTCCACACACAAAAATAATAATTAACTAAAGGGTATCATTTTTATTTATTTATTTTATATAAAAATCTTTGGAAAAGAAATTTATTTGTTTTTATTATTTCTAAAAGTAAAAGTCCTCCAATCAATTGTCAAAAGTTTTAAAAATCAAACAAAATGGTGGTTTTTAAAAAAACATTATCGTAGTGTTTTGTTTTCTAATTTTTCTTATATAGAAAAATCCAATTCAAGCTAATTTTCTAGTTTTATTTTCCCATAAAAAATTATATTTAAAAATTCAAATAAATAAATCATTAAATTATGCTAATAAAACACTCTAAAAAAACACTAAAACTGAAGGCATTTATACTTACGCAAACTCACAGTTCACAATTAACTATAATACTGTAATTATTTTCTTAACATTTTTACAAAAAAAAAAAAATCAAAGGCTTTGGTATTGGGGTATTTTTATTTTTTTACATGATCTATTAGTTAATAAAAAATTGACCAGGGATATAAATATTTTTT
>NW_011500159.1:121863-129625 GCF_000495115.2 Populus euphratica
TTTTTATTTAACTATATAATAAAAAAACTATTGTAGTTTTCCTCTAATTTGATTTTCATCCTCATTATTTTGATTTTATTTTTTTTAATTTTGGATCCTTTTGTGTAATTTTTTTTTTAATGATTTTATTCTTCAACATTTCATTTATTAAAGATTAAGCTTCATACTTTTTCTATATATGGTACGTTTGATTGAATAACTCGGATTACAAGTTTAAAAAATTAATCAGGGCTGACATGTTTTGAATTTGATTTATTTTTTTATCTGATTTTATCATTCAATGTTATTTATTAAAAAATTTAGCTTTGTGGTTATCTTTAATTTTTTTTTATGGCTATCCCGACTTGATCATATGAGATGTGGGTTTGGCGAGTTAAGCTGGACTTACTTGTCCTTTATTGTCTATATTATATGTCTAGCATGCTAACTTGGGTTGACACACATCAATTTTTTTATCAATTTGTTTTTATCTAATTTCATCCATCCATGTTAATTAATTGAAAATTAAACAACGTTGTTTTTTAATTCTTGAAAAAAGGTTCAAAATCTTATTTTTTTTTAATTTATTTTCTTTTACTAGCATTGCCTATTTTTTTAACTTTTGATTAAAATGAAACCTGTTTATTTAATTTGTTGGGGTTATGAAAGAACAAAAAAATTATCAAAATAAATTAATTTCAAATTTTTTTTTTGAAAAACAAGTAGATGTTGCTAAAATAGCGTGGGGATTTCACCGTAGCTCTAGATATAGATTATTATGGATTGCAGTAATAAAATTATATGTTATGTAATTTAGAGGACCTTCGGGGGTGTTTTAATATTTTCACGTTGTATTTTCATTTTTTAATCTAACAACTGCTAGTGCATATTCCACAAGCTCCAATGAGTGGCTAATACCCACACCATTAAGATTGCACATAAAACACTTTCTCGTAGTCAAATCTGGTCATTCATCATTTCACTAGATGCATCGTTATCCATTCTTCCACATGATGTAGTGTGTGTATACATATTATGGTTTGATTATTGCTAGTGATCAATTGTTTCTATTTTTTTTCTTTTCTCTCTCGTAATAATTAAAGTGCATAATCATCATTAATTGTCCTCTTATTATTTGTTATTTGCTTGAGTCTAATATAACTTCCAGACCCTAGTCGCTTGGATTGACATAACTGTTAGGCCTAAGTTGCAAAACCCATGACGCTTGGGTTTGACTTGGCTTTCAGACCCAAGTTGATTAGGTTGGCATGGTTATCAAATACAAGGCTTTTAGATGTAGTATAATTGTTAGACCTTACCTTTTTATTCTTTAATAACTTAAATTTAAACCTTCCGTTTAAGAGTATTTTGATCTTTTTATTTGATTTGGTGGTTATTAAAAAATTATTTAGAGGTGTATGTGTTTTTTTTTCCAATTTCTAACATAATTAAAGTATTCTTTTACCCTTTGAGTTAATAAAAATAAGAATTGTTGGTTATGAACTTTTTTGACTTTTCACAGTATTTATAATAATAATAATATTTATTTGCTCTCATGATTAAAAAATAGGCTACTAGAAAAGAATATTTCAAGTTTTTTTAATTTTTATATACAATACAATAATGCTTTTAATTTAAAAAATAAAAAAGTAACTTGTGTCACTTGGATCTGGTATCATTATTAAATTTAAAGATTTTAAGGGTGGCATAATTACTAGATACAAGGTATTAGATATAGCTATGCAATTTGAAAAATGTTTAAAATATTTTTTATATTTTTATATTAAAAAAATTAATTTTCAATCGCTGCGCAGCGCGGAAGAATTCGCTACTTGAAGCTAAATGGAACTGTAGTGAAAAATTCTAACAGGTTTCCAAAATGCGGACAGCAATGTCAATTGCGTGTTTCTTCATGAGCCACGTATGTAATATATATATCATCCTGAACTTGTGATTGCCATTAGCTTTATTATATCTGTCTAATCATTCTTCTGTCCGACAAGTATCATCTATTATATTATTAATTCCATCACACAATTAGCGAGCCACTGGCCCACTCAAGGCTAGACCACTTGGTAAGTAATCATTTTTATTCGAGTGTTTAATTCGAGTGGAAGCTGGCAAGATTCTTGCTGCCAGCATATGATTCTACTCGATAATCTTTTGATTATACAAGTTGGATAAAATACCTTTGAAAGAGATCGATGGTTTGTTTGTTTGTTCTTGGGAGAATGTTCAAGAAGATAATATTCAATAAAGCAAGTCATTATGGAGTTTAGCAGGATTATTAGTTTTTTTTTATGAAATAAATTATTTTTTTTAGTTTTTCAAATTATTTTGATCTCAAAAATTATTTTATTAAAATATAAAATATTATTTTGATATATTTTTAAATAAAAAATATTTTAAAAAATAATTATTACCATACTTATACACGCCTTCTTATTTTAATATGCACTACAAGTGTTTTTAATGTAGCGGCCAAGTAATAAGAACTTGGGGTTAAGAGGTTTGCCCCCTTTATAGTCTCAGGTTCAAGTTTTTGGTTGCTCATATAATAGCCACTGGAAGTTTATCTGATTGTTAATTTTAGAACTTGTAGAATTAATTGTGGTGTGCGCACACTAGTCTGGATACCTATATTAATCTAAAAAATAAAAAAAATAAAACGATTAAACATGTATTTTAATTGCGCAATGCTCATATGTCAGGTTCGCCCACTTGATAATTTTCTTTCATATCATACCACATAAAAAATGCCCACTATGAAGTATCAATTACAATATATCCCTTTAACATATAATATGGTAAAATAACAGACAGGTTAAATTCATAAAGAAGGCAACTATATGTTAAAAAAGTTAAAACAACTATAATAATCTTTTCAAGTGCCAATAGTAAATCAAAGTGTACGAAGACTCTTAACTCCATTACTTTTATTAGGATAAACATTTCTATTATGGGAAAATAGGATGGACACTTGAACAATAAGACTCAAATCCCCAATTGATGTTTATAGAAAGTGGGTTCACATAAAAGATTAATATATTTGTTTTATTGCTCGGCAACATACACAGTAAAAGAGAAACGCTTCAGGAATTTTTTATTTTACTTTTTATAAATGAGATTATATTTTATTAATCACGAGATAAAAGAAAATTACAAAATCAACGAAAACAAATCTTGAGGCTGTGTAAATACATGATCATGAACAAGCACTCAAATGTAGAATTGTTACGATCCTAAAACTCACCTTAATTTGTTAAGAATGTCTACGAGTGAATAACCTCTCCTTATCAAAGAAATGTTCTCGTGGCCAACAGAAATGAGGTGAGAATGCAAGATAAAAGGTGGGTTATGTATTCCATCTAGTTTAACAAAAGAAAGGTGTGTGTATATATATATATATCATGCTATATAAAAATATAAAAATATTTTAGCAAGCATATTAAATATATATTCAAAAAGCATAAGAGATTGAAAAAACAATCCTAGCATTCATACTGAAAAAAGATTAAATAAAATAAAATAATAGTAGTTACTTATTGAAATATTTTAAAATTGATGAAATTTTATTATTGTAAATGATGAATTTTTAACTTTAAACGTTCTCTTGGTTTAAAGGATGTTTGCAATAAATCTCTAAAAATTTCAGTAATAGGGTCTTAGTTTAGATACATTATTAAACAATGTATTTGAATTAAAAAATAATAAGTACTTAAATATCTCTTAAAAAAAATAAAAAATATATAACTCAAATATCTTTCAACAAGATAAATCTACGTAGATTTCAAAGAAGAACCAAAACATAAAATAAAATGAGTAGAAAATAATGAAATATAAGATGATAAAGAATATATAAAAAAATAAAAAAAACATTGTATAAAACTCTTTCTACACCTCATTTTTTACAGGGGATTTTGAATGCTAAAAAAGTTGAAGAATTAATTATGATAATAATCAAAATGAATTTCCACCACTATCAATATTTGATTAGCCATCATAATTGAAGAATTAAACCTCAATATAATGATTATAAATCTTCATTTTTGAGATGAAAGAATTGTTTAGGTTTTGCGGGGAAAAAAAAAGGCTCATAAAAGAGATTGCTAACATTTATAGGTTTGACTAGATATAATAATAGGATGTATCATATCCTAATTTTGGATTTCATATAAAATTATATTATTCCTTTAGAAATTAAAAGAAATTGAAAAAATGGAAAGGAACAAAAAAATAAAAAGAAAATGAATAAATACTGGCAACTTAGAAAAAACAGGGTAAAAAGGATTTCAAACATATGGCAGAACTAAATTGGAATTTTGGGACCAAATTAGAAGCTCAATTGTAACTTATTACACCCAATACTAAAAGATAATGTAACTTTGATGTCAAATTAAATTATTATTGGATAAATCTGCATAAAATTTAATTTTAGGACTTAATTAGATTTTTAATAGTCCAATTTGATTTAATCATGAGCCTAATAAAATATTTAATTAATTTTAAAAATTAATTTAAGTTAAATTAAAAGAATTAATTAATTAGATTTTTTGGTGTCAAACTAATTTTATTAGGAACTTAATTCATAAAAAATTAAGTTTGGCAGTTTAATTTAGACTTAATTAAAAAGAATGAAATTTTTTATGAACATATTGAATTTTTTCAAACTTAAAAAGGTGAAATCATGGATAAAATTACAAAAAAAAAATTAAAGTTTCAAGGTCAAAGAAGGGCTAAATTAAAGAAATTCAAAATCAATAATCTTTTTTGCAAATAACATGTGAATTTAGGAACTCAATTCAATTAAAAGCAGGGATAAAATTAAAAAAATTAGAAATTCAAAGGTTAATTCGAGATGAATTTGAAAATATCCATGATTGAAGACCAAGATGAAAAATGAGCTAAACTTAGGGGATCATTTTAAAACTTAGCAAGATTGAAATTGAATTAACTTTTAGAATCAAAATTCAAATAAGAACTTAACTGAATAAATTAAATAATTAGGGGCTGAAATGAAAAAAAGAAGTTAATGACCTAATATAGGTCAAAAACCCTAAAATCACACCATTTCATTTTAATGAAACACTATGTTTTCTTGTTGTTTTGACTAAAACAATGTATTTTGGATCAAAATGATGTTGTTTTGGTTAACAAAAATAAAAAAAATTGATCAATCAAAACATGTCGTCTGTTATTGTTCATCATCTCCTACCTTTATATAAAAAAAAAGTTGCCCATAAAGCCACTTTTTAGGATCATTTAATGCTCTATTTTTCCCCTAAATGAAATAAAACAACACATAATCCTCACTCCGTAACTTTGCACTATAGCCCTAACCTTGTCTTTGTTGGTTTGCAACCCTACATTTGTAATAATAAACAACTAAAACCCCTGAGTTCTTCTTTCATCTTTTATAAATAAGAGAGAATTTTATGTTAGGAGAATGAGAAAAAAATGAAATCCAAAAAAGACCCTTGAACCATTTTTTTTTAAATAAACAAAGAAAGAAAAAAGGGAAAACTAGCCATCAAACCAACCTAGTAGAAAATCAAAGGACAACTAAAGCCAAACACCCTCTTCCCTTGTAACTGGTTTAATTGAAAATGAAACCATCATTGACAATCATACATCATCGTAAGTTTCTTATTATTCCAGTCATTCCTAGCATTTCATTTTCTTTTTTACCTAGTAGTCTCATTAGCAAACTTCTTCGGCTTCTAGCACCACTATGAGCAACCCAGTGAACCCATACAAAAAATAAACCCATTTCATTTTTCATCTAAACTAGAAAACACTAGCCCCTTACAACTTCCACGACAATTTTTCCTTTTCTAGTACAATAAATCTAGCAATCCAAGTAGCCCTATTGTGAACCACCAATAGCTTCAACATCGACCACTATACTACAAAGGTAGCGCCACAAGCTAGCAACACTTTATCTAGCTAGGGAATCTTTCATTTTCCTTTCTTTGAATCTTTGTTATTGAATAGTATGCATAACATGAAATAATTCATGTTTTGAGTAGTAGCACCACAAGCTAGCAACACCTTATCTAGCTAGGTAATCCTTTATTTTCCTTTCTTTTAATCATTGTTATTGAATAGTATGCATAACATGAAATAATTCATGTTTTGTAAAGGATGAAATAAGGTCACTCGATTGGGTTAATGACCAAGTTGTATAGCCTGAACTTAAGTATAACATCTATGGTTACACTAGGTCTAGCTCACATTATAAAAGAAAGAAAGAAAAGCATGTTGGGCAGTCTATCGACCCAACAAATTAGGGTGGGTTGGGCATAAGCCCAACCCATACACGTGGGTTTGGGCCTCAAGTTAAGTAGCTCATCTTTTATGGCTGGGCTAAGCCCAACCTAGACGTTACGGGTGTGTTTGGCATGCCCTATTTTTGCTAAGGAAATAGTACCTTGTTTTTATCTTTAAGGTGTCTTTGCCAAACACGACCTTAAAGCATTTTCAATGCCTCTAATTTTAGGTTAAAGGTATGTTTTGCAAACACATCCTACTGATTTTTCATTAGTTTTAATTTATACCTATTTCAGTGTCTAGTCAAATAGTCCTTTAAAAAACTCAAAAGAGTGTCTAGTCAAATAGTCAAATAGTCCTTTAAAAAACTCAAAAATACTTGAAAACATTTAGGGACCATTTTAAAATTATTTATGGGTCCCTTATATATTTGTTTTCTAATAGTTTTGCCTAATATAGGGCTATAAAAGATTGTAAGATACAAACTCAGTATTGAAAATAATTAGTTTTTCATGAGATTATAAAACAATCTAAAAAAATAAAAAAATTCCCTTATTTTAGAAAACTACAATATATATATATATATATATATATGTGCGTGTTAAGAATTTCATTTAATATTGAGTTCTAAACTTATTTTATAAGATACAGAATCATAACCCAAAATATTATTTTGGAATAAACATAAACCAGACTCGGCCTTGCCTATATGCGTGTGTATGAGTTTAAGTTCAAAGCCCACTTTGCTTAGGATTTCTACTATCTAAAACCTTAGGTGCCCTTTAGGTCCAATAACTTTTCAATTTCTCACTTAATAATCATAAAGAAAGTTTTGTTTTCTTTCTACGTGGGATAAATTGTCAACTAATAGTTATTTGATATCAATTTCTTATTAAAATGTTTTTGTTGGAGATTAAATTTAAATGAAGATTTAGCCCAAAAATATGAAGTAAACCCCATTTTCATGTGGCTTTAAATATGCACATTAACCATGTTTTAATAAAATAAATTCAATAGATAAAGCATACATACCCATGATGAAAGCAAACATGTAATAAGTGTTTAGTGAAATGATTAGTATAAAGCAAGTAATGGAGTGAATAGACAAATGCCATGGAAAATAAGATAAGGTTTAGTATTTACTATATTGGTGGCCCATACCATATTGCGTGTTTGAACTAACTTTTTCCAATGTAAAAAAAAAAAGAAAAAAAAAGATTCTTAAGCGATTTATCATTTTTGAAGAAGTAAGAGAAATCTAAGAGGAGAGTCACTAACATGACTTGATCTAATAAGATTAATTAATTTAATAATATGATAAAAGAGATAGATAAAAAAAAAAGGTTTGAGTCCATCTAGATTCACTTGTTAAACCAGTGACTCGACACATAAGTGATTAGTACTTAAAAGCGTATTTTTATCAAAGTTTTATATCATCATTTTGTACTTGAAGTATCAATAACTCCTTAACTAAAGCATATTTTATAATAACATATCTAATAATATAAGATGC
>NW_011500159.1:130884-134404 GCF_000495115.2 Populus euphratica
TTGTTGTTGTTGTTGTATTATTGTTATCTATAATTTATACAATTAACCTCCCTGTGGTTCAGACCCAGTATTGTCGGGTTATTTATTATTTCGATACTCTTGCACTTGAGAGTAAACATCGATCTTTTAGTCGTGTTAATAAGATTGGGATAATCTTATATATATATATATATATATATATAAAATGTTAATCCTTAATAAACTTAATATTGAAGGATGAAGTTGAAAAAAATATTATAAAAAAAAACACATGTCAACTCGGGTTAACCTTTCAAACCTGTGACATGGGTTTTGAGGTTTGAAATAACCCTATAGATGGGAAATCCAAAAAATCACCAAGCCAAATTCTTGATCAACAAAATATTAAGGGATGAAATTAAAAAAGAAAGATTTAATAACAAAATGATCTAAAACAAAATAAAGAATAAGTAAAAGAATTTAATAACAGGACTAAAAATAAAACAAAGCAACCAAAAGAATGGGGACCAAATCTAAAAGATAAAAAAAAAAAAATCAGAAAAGGATGAAACTAAAAAAAAATCTATTTTTTTGAATTATTTGAAATAAAATAAATAGTAATAAAAAGAATAAGGATCAAATCCAAAGAAAAACAAATTAAAGGGATAGTTTGAAAATTTAGAATGTCAAATATTAAAATTGTGGAGGAGAGAAAAATGGAAACAAAAACACAAAAGACTATTAGTGCCAAATCAAAGGTTTGCTTGATAATCGTGTTACTCAGGAATGGAGAGGTTGTTGAGATGATTCAAACATCATCAAGAAAGCATGGGTTTGTCCACCAAAAAACATTGTCATATCACCCAAAGAGCACTGGCGTAACTATGCATTTCCGCGTGTAACACATGCTCCAATTATTTTTTATTTTTTAATAATATTATATATAATAAAAAAAAACAATTATTGCGAAAAGATGAATGTGCCCTTGGATGACAATTATAGAACTTCTCTTTCCAAGGATAATTTATTTATTTTATTATATTTTGTAGTAGGAAAAGTCAAAACAACCTCTCAACACGAGATTGATATTGATAATATTTTCCTAAGGGATATTAAAGGTTTGTTAAATAATAGAAAAGTATTTTTAATATTTTCTTTTATGATAAAAATTCACAAAACATGTTCATTTATTGAAAAAAAAACTAAAACTATAATTTCTAATAGGCATATTTGATATTTAATATTTTTGATAATCTAATCATAAATATCAATTTTATTTTGTTAAAATTAAAAATTATTATAAAAATTTATAAATGTTAACTAAAAAGAAATTACATTAGATTTATAATAAAAAAATAAATTTATGAAACTAACTTGATATGAAAAAGTAATTAAAAAAATTAATGTCTTACGTTGCTAAAAAAATATTTGTATATAAAGAAAATATTAAATTATTCATCATTTTATTTTTTATTTTAAAAATGATGAAAAACTATGAACCTATAATTAAATATGTTCTCGAAACTTATTATACATTTTACAACACATAATTTTTCAATCCTCTTGATGAAGAAATATTATATTTAAATAGGAAGTTTTAATTTTCTTTTATGGCTAGTATTTTAGAAAATTTGTTTCTTTATTGTCCTGCAAGAGTAAAGAGAACATTAAGGAAAATTAATTTTTTAAGTGATTAGATTTTAATAATATGGATGCCAATACCGTAAAATGATGCTAAAAAGTATAGCTATTTGAGGTAGTTACTTAAATTTTCGCACCTAAACTTTATTTGAACAAACATTAAAATCAAATTAGCTAATTTAAATATGATAAGAACACAATATTAAAGGTATAAATGTGAATATAAATTCACAACTAATTTGTTGCATTCATAAACTATAATAATAATGTAACTCCCCGAGAAAAATAAATAATTAGTTATTAATATACCCTAATATCCTGAGAGGACATGAGAGATGAAGACATAAATGTATTTAGTATTAATATAAAAAATAAAATTAAAGTTTTTATATTGTATTTAGATATGATAGACAAAACAGAAAATATAATAAAATATATAAAAATTATTTTATTATTAATATATATTATTAAAGAAATTTTATATTTTATAAAATAATTAGATAATTTTTATTTCACTTTATGTTAAGTATTAAAATTAATAATAGCACAATAATATTAGTTATAAAACCAGGAATGATTTATGGTTCACCTGAGACTTAGACTAGTCTGAGTTAAAATAATAAAAGAAAAATTGACTCGACTTAAATAGGTCAAAAACCCAAATAAATCTAGGATAAAATACAAGTTAAAAACATGTTGACTTTCTTATATTAATATTTTTTTTTATATTGAAATAGATCACTTGTCAACTCTACTCGTGCCCTAAGTTTTTTCTAAAATGACTATTAAATTAAATTTTAAAATTATATTAATAAACATTTTAATTTTTAAACCGACTCGAATTAAACTGAATCAACTTACTTGTCAATCGAACTTTGTTTTAAATCAACCCTATAGTAATAATATTTTTTATTTTTATATATTTTAGTTGGATAATTTTAAATTTAAAAGTTTTTTACAATAATATTTGAAAAGTAATATATAATAGATATTATCTCTAAAAATATATCTTTTTTATACCTTATATTTTAATAATATAAAAATTTAATCTAAAATTATTATAATTTTTTTTTAACCAAACATAATTTTGTTTTGACTCCCCATTCCAGTAATCTTCATGACATGTCTTTCAATGCCTAGCTGTGCGGCTTGTACTATCTGGGACCAATTTGTTATGCAACAGACAAAAAGTTGACAGTGATATATCACACCTATTGGGTTTCATCATAGCGGGTCGGCCTTGGACATGATCGTACAAGGCATGATCAGTGCTGTATCTGCTCTCCATCTCTGGAATCACAAGAAGAAAGGAAGACTGTGCATGCATGTGCGTGTGTGTGTCAAGCAACTAGTTTACGTGAAGAAAAAAAAATAAAAAAATTACAGAGTTATGGCGTATTTTTTCCAAGTATGTTTTAAAAATATTTTTTAAAATATTTTTTAAAAATTATTTATTTTAAATTAATATTTTTTAAATATTTTTAGATTATTTTAATACACTGATATCAAAATTAATTTTTTAAAAATAAAAAAAAATATTATTTTAATACATTTTTAAATACAAAACCATAAAGGTAATAAATAAATAGCATCATATTCCTTTGTGACAAAGACTGTTTAATGAAAAATAAATATATGCATCTATTAAAATAAACTTAGGAGCGTATGCATGAATAAACATAGTTTTTTAAGCAATGTTCATTACCTAATTAAGAAAAAGCCAATTTGACTTTAGTGTGACTTCTTTTTTGTGTAATATTGAGTCGATAACATATTGAACAATCTCGATTAATCTAGGTTAATCATTAAATTTGTAACACAGGTCATGGATGCAATCTGACACGACTAAAAGATTGATGTCTTCTCCCAAGTGCAGGAGTGTCGAAGTAATAAATAATCCGGCAAGACCGGGGTCGAACCA
>NW_011500159.1:136113-145975 GCF_000495115.2 Populus euphratica
CCCTATAGGAAATATTAGGAAAAAAAATTAAACTCAAACGATAGAAAAGAAACATTTTGAAAACCATAAGATCCAAAATAAAAAAATTTACTGTAGGTTGTGATAATATTAATGACATCTTGGTTATATTTTCATTTGTAGTGCCTATAAACTTATATATATAGCTATGTAGCCTTTCAAATTATCATCATAATACAAACATATAATTCTTTGTACAAACATACAACTATCAGAACCTCTCCCTCTCCCTAGGGCATGATTATTATTTTAGTCCATTTGTTTACGAGCTTTTCGATTATTTTTTGATCTTTTTCTCTACTATAACTACTTTGTCAAGTTGTTTTCCACGTATTCTCAAGAAATGATATAATCATTAGGTTCATTGTAGGGACCACTACATGTATTTTCATATACGACCTAAGTTTACATTCGATTCATAAGCTTCTAGGTTGCTTAGGTCATTATATTTGGTAGGATCGATTGACAAAGCTTGTTGATATTTTTTTTTTATTTTTTTTATTTATATAAAGTATTCGGGTCAGCTTGTATGCATCTCGACTAATCCTTATAGGCCGTATAATTTTTTTTATTCATATAAAGTATTCGGGTCAGCTTGTACGCATCTCGACTAATCCTTATAGGCCGTATAGTTAACGACCAGGTAAATCTCTAGTGGCTATAATATTAGCAACCTCAGGACTCAATCCTAAGACCACAAGGGGAGTAAACTCATTAGTTAAAGCTCACCCAATATAATTAGCTTCTTACTAATTTTTTATTACTGTTTTTTAGAAATTTTTCTTTTTATTAATTAGGTTTATTTTGTCTAATTTCATCTTTATAATAAAGTTTTTTCTTTTGATATTTTGTTTTTTTTTTGTGATCGCTTATTGATCAATTTCTCATGAAAGGTGTCAAACAACTAAAGTTTCAAAATGTGCCATAGAATAATATGCCACTAAAACAATAGTGTTGTCACTTAGGTTGACCTTTAAGTTTCAAACTAATTATTTTTCACATTGGTTTATTTGTTTTTATCATATTTATGAGCTAAATTGTATCAAATTCAAGGTTTTTTTTTTCTGTTAATTGCAATCACATGATATATCATCCTAAATATTAAATTATAAAATAAACTAAAAACATGGTAGAAACATGACATATCATACTAAATATTAGAAAATAAATTTTAAAAAATCAAAGGTTTTTACATTGTGGCCTAAAGCTTCATTTTGTTCACATTTCCATCCCTGAATTAGAGAGGGTAGAGAGAGTTGCTTGAAAACATGAGAGAGAAAAAAAATTATCAATTAACCATATTTTGACGACTAAAAAAATTCATTTTTGGTGTCAATGAATTTCATTTTATAAAAAGAGTTTTATTAAAGGTTTTTTAATCATAATGTTTCAAAAGTAGACTGGGAATAAAGATTATTTTTTTATTTAGGAGAAAGTATTTGCTTTTGGATAGATTAAACATTGTGTTGAGGTTAGATACAAATTTATTGAGATTATAAGGTTTGCCTTGGAAGTTTATAGATGAAATTATGCTCGAAAAACTAACTTTTTCTTAAAAAAAAAGGACTCTCTAATCCAGCAAGATTCCCCTACCATTGTAGGCAATTCATTAACTATTTTCCTTTAAGAAATAACATAAAATGTGTGGCATGTTATGACCCTTCATTTTTATTTTTATTTCAAATTAAATTAAATTGATTTAAAAATAATTAACTAAAAATATATTAGATACATAATTTTTTTTCTTTTTATTAAATGTGAGAGATTTCTTGGACATCTATTATATCCATTAAGAACATGGCTTATCAAAGAGAAGAGTATAAAAAGAAAAACTCATATAAGTCAAAAAAACTTACTAACCAAATAAACCACACAAAATAATGATAGACCCTAAATGATAAAAATTATAACTAGATAACTAAGTTATCTTCTCTAAAAGTTCATTGCTTCAACAAATAATCTACAACATGATTCTTCTCTCTATAAACATGTTCTAAACACATAGTATAAGACTTGTTATAGGCATTGGAAATATCATTGAATTTAGTTTACAAGTACCAAGGTTGTATAATATTTTTTCCTTCAATCTAAGTAATAGCATAGCAAAAATTTGATTTCATAACTTATTGATTTATTGGCTTCATTAGATTCAATATTACTTGTGAAACAAAAAAAATGCAAAGGAATTGCCCTTCATGATCTTTAAGAACACTATCAATTCCTAAAGGCCTTGGTTTGTCATTTGAAAAAAGCATACTTATAAAAGTGGCAGCCAAGAAGAATCATTTCTCATATTTGTCTTGTTAGTCAACATAAAAATATAATTTGATGAACAAAATAAATTTAATCTCGTATAACAGAAACTCCCATCATTATATTTTGTCCAAATAACAACATGATAAAAAAAATAATAATGCACAACATCCTACTATATTTATTTCTCATGAAAAACTAGGTTGTTACAAGCATTGCAAAGACCAAGTTATACCAAGGAAGAACAACCTTTTTTTTTTTTGGCAGAAATCCCCATTGTTCCATAATAAAAAAAATTCTTCTAGAGATTAAGAATCTCTAAGGTAAGATCAATTATTTGCTTGACCAACCTACTACCCATGACCATAACCTCCAAACCATTTCATAGCAAAGTAAAATATGAGTTATGGTTTCAATCTTTTTTTTTTTTACAAAAAAAAACTGTTTAAATCACAACATTGTAACATATTTTGTCATACAAAAAATTTTTATAAGTAATTTATTCAAGATATAAAAGCATGGATAAATCTCTACCTTTGAAGGAGCACCAATGTACCATATATTTTATCATATATTTGATCGAAAAGGTTTTTACTTTTTTCAAAATAAATGACTAACCCAAAAAAAAAAAAAAGGGACAACTTTGAACTAAAAAGGGTTTAATCATGGGAACAACTTTGAACTAAAAAGGGTTTAATCATGTTACCAAAGATTCCCCCCCCATAACCATTCAAACGTTGTTTTATTTTTATGTTATTTAATACATTGACATTAAAATTATCAAAATTTTATTTTTTAAATTAAAACTTTGCTTTAGAATTATGGTAAGATGTTGTCTAGAAAAAAATATTTTGGTAAGTATTTCTGAAAAAAGATTAAGCACATTAATGAGATAAATGGATATTAATTAGAGAAATACCTTTTTTATTATTATTTGATATTGTCTATTTTTTATGTGTTTTAATTGCTTTTAATTTTTATTAAATGGATGGAATATAGGAAAAAGTTAGATTTGTTTTTTGTTGAAACTGAAAATTAGTTTGTTTTAATGAGATTTAAATTATTACTCTCCTTAAAAAAAATTATAATAAAATAAAATAAAAACTTAAGAATTCACTGCAATATAAGATTGAATAGCTTAATTTAGATCTATTTCTTAGCTTCACGGCTTGATGTTTAATTAGCGTTAATAAGGTGGTCTATATAATCTTTAATATATTTTATTAAATATATGCATTCAATTTTTAGTTGACAATTAATATTTATCTTACAACTAAAAAAATATATTAGAGATGTTTGTATGTTATATATTTTACATTATTTTTTTTAATTCGGTTCGCAGTTGAGCATTGGCCAGTTATTTAGAAAAAAACTAATTTACATCACTAATTAAATATGAAAATTTTTTAAGAAGTAATTTAAATTTGTTATATTGTTGAAAAGTGCTTGTGTGTGTGTGTATTATTCATGTTTTTTCTTTATTTGGAAAATAATTGAAAACTTGTATTGGAAACCATAGAGAACCTTTAAATTATGTTTTTCAAACTCTATATAAATTTGAAAAACTAGTTTTTCAAAGTTTTTTGGATGAAGAAATATTGTATTTAAACAAGAAGTTTTGTCTTTTTTTAACTCTACTTTAATTTCTAGAAAATTAGAGTATTACATTATTTCTAAACTGTTTTTTAAATTCCTTTGTTTTCTTCCAATAGAATATGTGCTTCTAGAAAGACAAAAAATCGTATGTTCTATAATTGTGATGATAACGCAACAAATGATTGGTGGATTCAGTAATATCACTGCAGAATGAGCAAGAACTTCCTGTTTGTTCTATAATTCCTACCCGATATGGAGAAACTTAAGTTGGAAGCTTTTCAACCTTTGAGGACAATGTGCTTCAATACATTAACATAAACTAAACTTTACGGGGGAAAGTATTGTAGTATTTTTTATTTTTTATCCTCTTACAAATTATCATTAATTGAAATAATGATTTTTTAAAAAAATTTAGCTTGGTCATGAAATCTTTTTTTTCTTTGTTTTTTTTTAATCCAAATAAACACTCAAATGTTTTAAATTTTTTGAAAAAATTTGATTCAAAGATAAAAGACCAAAATAAAAACATGAGTAAAATAAATGGTGAACTTGAATTTCATTTAGGAAATTCATTTTAATTCCTTATTATTTTTAGATATTGGATAGTTCATCTTTTTAGTTGTCCCAAAATCAATTTTTGTGTTAAATTTTATTTTTTTATTTTTTAGTTCTATTTTTATAAAAGGAGAAAGAAGCTCATTGGATTGGATGTCTATGTAGAGAGATAAAGTATCCATTTTTTTTACTATTCTAGCCACAAAAATAATCAATATTAATAGTAATGGATTTCATTTGATAAGGAGAGTTTAACCCTTTTTTTTTTCTTTTTTTGGAGTCCCTTGAGCCATTATTTTGTGGGGGTTTTTAGGCAATTGATAGGTTTATCAAAACTTTTAGGATGTGTTATAGGTGTTTTGAGTAAAAAATAAGTTGAAATGGATTTTTAACTACATAAAATGAATCTTTAATTTTCCAACAACCCCTAATTACAAGATTTCGTATATTATAGATGACATGTCGTTTACTAATTTTTATTTAGAAAGAAGAAGTTTCCATTCATTTAAGAAATAAAAAAATTAAAGATAGGTCCAGGCACAAGGGTTGAGCTGGAAGGCCCACACGCTTGGATTCTTTTTTTTTTTTAATGTCCAAACTCATACAATTAAGCTCTTTTTTGTTTTTATTTTTATTTTTTAATTCTATATTTAATTTTAAAATATTGATAAAACAAATCATTGAACTCAACTGAGTCAATTAGTTAAGTCGCAAGTTTAATGAATTTAATCCATAATATTCGGGCTATTATTTGTTTAATGCTTTTTTTGTTCCTTAATTTTTCTAAAATAAATATAATTTCATTTTTTATTATTGATTATCTACTTTTTTTATTTAATTCAAACCTAGAATAATGCAATGTCACTCTTTGCTATCGATGATCTATCTATGCTATCTCAACCTTACACACCTATCATGGTTTTTATATTTTTTGAAAATATATTTCATACAAAAAAATTATCATATTTTTTCATTGTTGTATAATTAAGATATAAAAAATATATTTCACTAAATAAATATAATATTCTAAGAAACATAGTTGTTAAACAAAATTAAGTACATAACCTAACTTGTAATATGAAATAAAATATCTTAATTTTTGTTATTTCTAAATAAAAATAAGATTTAATTAATTTGATACATATATAAACATTTTTATTTGTGATTGAGAAATTCTTATTTCTAAGATTACAACAAAAGAGCTTATTTCTAAGATTACAGCAAAAGAGCTTGCATATTCTGTTTCTTTTAAAAAAATATTAATCGTCCCGCGGCGAAGTGCAGGTGCAAAACTAGTTTAAAAAAGTTAATCGTCCCGCGATGAAGTGCTGGTGCAAAACTAGTTTAAAGCTGTAAGGCCATTTGTTTTAAGAATCGTCAAGCACACAGAGCCATCATGAAACCAAATCCATTTGTCTTCTTATTTAGTTTGACTCACAATTAAAACTAAAGGCAACAAATCTGGCTCTTAGATAGTATCCTAAGATCTTAGTTATTGTTTTTTTAAGAATATTTTTGGTTTAATTAGAATCATTCTAAAACCCAAAATTTGTTACATTGATCATCTTATCTAGGAATAAAGCTAGGAATGCCAACCTTAATTATGGTGATGGCACCGGTCCATATTCTAAAACGTGATTATCTTCTCATTACTAGTTCTATAACAACAATTTCTATTAAGAATTTCTGCACAAGGACTAAAACTGTCATAAATAGAGACCATATTTCTTTAATAAGATGATTGTTGTGAAAAACCTGCATCAATTATAAATAAATATTGCAATAAAAAAAATATAAAGAACCAAAGATTTAACGTGATTCAGCGATGCATCCGCATCCACAAGAATGAAAAAAATTTATTTTTGCTATGTCAAAATAGGATTATATAATATATATTTAAAGTAGATTCTAAATCATGTAGAAATCCTTTATCCAAGGAGTATTAATAATTTTTCCATAATACTTATTTATCGTATTTTGTGCATGTTACCCTTGTATCCCCCAACCTATTAGTCATCCCAAACAACAAAATAAGAAATAAATCCTTATTTAAGAATGAAATATTATCCACAAACTACAATAATGTGATGTTAATAAGACAATTGTATAACTCGTATTTGTGTTCTTGTAAAACGCACCCTATTCTTGTAAAATGCACCCTTATCATTTAGAAGAGTTGCAACCATTTAATCTTCATATCCACTTGAATAATAATGCTTTGTTTCGGACTAGTTAGAGATTCAAATCACAAACCTCCCTTTTATTTTCCTTTGGCCATAAAATTTCTAGCTACCTTACTAATTCTCCTCTCCTTTCACTATGCTTCGCTTGATACACTCTATTCTGGTATCTATATATTAGTTACAAACTACAACAATCTCTGCCTAGATGAATATCCACCCCTAGAAGAAAAGTAGGGAAAACTTCACACTTGGTACAATAGGTTGTGACATCTCTCATCTTGTATCTAGATATATAAATCAAGTTCATGCAATGCTTGAACTTATCTATGGTAACAAGCTTTATTAACATTTCTGCTGCTTTCTCATAAACATGAACTTTTTTAAGCAATAGTTCACTAGAAGAAACCGATTCTCTAATCCTGTGAAACCCCGTATCTATATGTTTGGATCTTGCATGATACACTTAGTTCTTTGCCAAGTAAACATCAATTTGATTATCACAATGCAATTGAACTCCACCTTTTAGAATTCTCATCTTTTTTACTAAACTTGTAAGCCATAACGCTTCCTTAGTAGCCTCAACCACAATTATATATTCTAATTCAATAGTAGATAGTGCAACTAGAGACAAAAAAATAGACTTCTAGCAAATAGGCATCCCTACCAGAGTATATATATAACTTATGGAAGACCTTTTATCATCCAAGTTCCCTTTATAATCTATATCTACATATCCCACAACTGAAGGATTACCATGTTGTCTACTAAACATAATACCATAGTTTTCAGTACCCCTTAAGTATCTAATGATCCATTTGACTATATCCAAGTATTGTCGTTTTGAATTTGAAAAAAACTTGCTCACCATACTAACTATGTGTGCCAAATCTAGTCTTGTACAAACCATAGCATATATCAAATACATTATTACACTAGCATAAAGGACCATTGACATATCTTTCACTTCATCATCTATCCTTAGGTACTATGCAATAAATAATCTAAAATGACTTGTTAACGTGTACTCGTTGGTTTTGCATTATTCATGTTAAACCTTTCAAACACTTGCTCAACATAACTATCGTTGCTACCTAATTTTTGACCCAATATTTTGATAAATTTTAGGAAAAAAAACATAAAATAGAAAAAACAACAAAAGCCTAAAAAAATATATTTTTGATATATTTGCATCGTTTTTTGTGTTTTCAATGTCATCTTAAAAGAATTTAAATTTTTAAAAGTATTTTGAACGCGTTCAACTTTTAACACGTAAATTTTCCTTATTGAGTCGATGTTGACATTGCTTATTTTCAAAACAAATTCAAACATATAAAAAAATCAAAAAATTCAAGGGACCAAATATGAAAAGGAAAAGTTAAGGGACCAATTTGTTGCTTGGGGACCAAGTAATTAAAAATAACAAACTTTGTTATCTATAAATAGAAGTGAAAACTTTTTATACAAAGAAGGGCAGACACAAAAGAAACCTACATTTATCTCATCTATCTTTAGGGACAGCTACCACCTCCCTCCTTTAAGGCCAAAGACAAACCAAAGTTGTCATATCAACACTCATCGTCCCTCTCCTCTCTCAACCCCGATAGACTAACCTACCTTGCACACTAGCCTCCATAAATCCATGGTCTCCCTCTCTCTACACTCCTAGAACTAGAGGTTAGTCATGGCCCCCTTGCCCTTTGTAAAAAAAAATAGCAACAACCACCCTCCTCTTCCTTTGATTTTCTTCCCTAAAATTGTTCCCTAGCAGCCATCCCCAGCTCTTCCCCCACACATGCCTGGACACGCCAACCTCCCTACTCTCAACTACTCACCTCTTAGCCACCGTGAACAACCACCTCCAGCGTTCCCTTTCTCTAAATCTCGCTAACCAACAGTAGCAGCAAAGACATGTGACACGATCAAAGAATTGATGTCTTATCTCAAGTGCAAGAGTGTCAAAGTAATAAATAACCCGGCAAGACTAGGATCGAACCATAGGGAAGTTAACTATATAAATAACAACAACAACAACGATGATGATGATGGTGGTGGTGGTGGTAAATAAATAAACTATATAAGAATATAAACATGATATAAGTTAACTAAGTATAGTAAAAGAAATGAAAAGCATGAACAAGAGATTAATGAAAACAAAACTTAAGCATTATAAAAATATAAAGAGAGAGAGGAAGAACATGATCTTGGTACGAAAAACAAGATGCCTAAATGAATGGAAAATTCACAACTATTCATTTGGTAATTGATAATTGTTGTGGTGGTTAACTATTGATTAGTGGCAATGGTGGACAACAGCACTCATTTGGAGCACTATAACTCAAGATATGTCTAAAATACTGAGTCGTGCTGTTGGTGGACGTGGTGGATAGCCTTCATGCTCTTGTTTGGATGAAATGTCATTTCTACCATCCGACTTTGAGCTGGTCTTCTTCATGAAAGTTGTTGTAAATTATCTTTCCTTCTACCCATCAAATTTTAGATCATTTGGACTTCAAGAACTCCAGTTATGGGTAAAACGTTGAGCAGTGTTTGGGTTGGATTGCAGGACAGATTCAGACTTCTTTTTTTGGCCAAACTTTGAATTTGAAAATGGATAATTTGGGTCTCTCCATACCCATAAAAATTATAGGTCTATTTCTTATCTTTCCAGCATATAAATTAATCTGAAATCCAAGATCTATATCTCTAGATATGATCCAATGACTGAATAGTGTTCGAATTTGAATTGAATTGGCATCTTCTTCTTAAGCTTAGCCTTTTCTTTGTCCTTTCACTTCTAATAGTTAATCACAACAATCAATCCTTTAAATTGTGATAATACATGTATTTAAAATGAGCATTTACAATAAATTAAAGGTATCTGATATTTTCAGACTTGTTATTATAAAACATGCTCTAGTTAAGGAGTTATTGATATTTCAAGTGCAAAATGATAATATAAAATCTTAATAAAAATGCACTTTTAACTACTAATCAACACGACAGAAACCCACTCACTAGCAGCTCCTCCTTACCGCCAGCGACCTGAAGCAGAGGGGAAGAAGGTGAAATAAAAGAAAGATCTGCTGTGAAATAGTTCAAAAAAAAAACTGAGAACATATCATTGCTTGTTGTGTTCTTTTTTGTTTTTCCCCTTTTGCAAGTAATGGTGGTCCTTACAATCAGCAGGGAAGGGAAGGGAAGATGGAAGTAGGACAAATCCACCCGTTTCTGGGCATTACCAGCGGCGGGGGGGGGGG
>NW_011500159.1:147242-148371 GCF_000495115.2 Populus euphratica
TTGTTATTTATAATTTGTACAATTAACCTCCCTGTAGTTCGACCCCGGTCTTGCCGGGTTATTTATTACTTCGACACTTCTGCATTTGGGAGAAGACATTAATCTTTTAGCCGTGTCATGTGTGAATATATTATAATAAAAAAAGGTCATATATATGTGTGTGTGTTTTTTTTAATGTATGTTTTGTAAATGTTAAAAATCAAAAAGAAAAATGAGTTTAATGTTTTAATTTGTATATAGTTAAGTGTCTTAAGGACAAATAAAATCAGGTTGTATTTCCCATGAAAATGTAAGAACATGTTTCTACATATATTTTTGGGATTTAATAACTGATTTATTAAAGCCTTAAAAATTTGACTAATGTTTTAATTTTTTAAATCACATCAAATCACAAATCAGCTTACCTTAGGTAGGACATGTTAGGGGTGGTAATACCTTCCCTACTTATAATCAGTCTATTACCTTCAAATCTCTAACAACAACCAGTACACTTAGGTTTTCTAATAACCTTTAATTAAATACTAAATGACGACTCTCAAATCAAACAAATAATGAAAAATTGTCATTGATGCCATGCTGAGATGTGCAATAGCATGGCTATTCCACTAGGGACAATGTTATTTTCGACATTATTGGATCAAGCTTTATGTTTTCAATTTATTTAAGTTTTTTGAGTTTTGCCTTATTTTATTTTTGCTTCATCCATACATTGCATAAAATTATTTCATGCATAACATGTTTAATTTTGAAAAGCACGCACAAGCTTTAGGTTAGGTGGGAGACTAGAAGCTTACCTTATGACTTTTAGTCAAGGTTTAAATTTGTATCAACCCCAACTCATCATTGAGTGCTTAGACTAGTAACAGTTGGTATATATGCCATTTTAAAGCCTACAGAGCCCCTATATTGCCTTCAAGAGGGTGATCATTGTGACAATGAAATATCTCTTTTTAGAGACCAAGTAGTAAACCTACCCTATGTTTTATGTAAAAATATTAGAACTTGCCTTTAGGATATTGACATGACTAAAAGATTGATTTCTTCTTCCAAGTGCAGGAGTGTTGAAGTAATAAATAACCCAACAAGACCGGGGTCAAACCATAGGGAGGTTAATTGTATAAATTATAAA
>NW_011500159.1:149410-150136 GCF_000495115.2 Populus euphratica
TAAACTTCATATTAATGAAAGCAAAGCATAAACATTACAAAAAATACAAAGAGAGAAAGCAAAAGCATGATCTTGAACTGGAAACTAAGATGCCTAAATGCATGGCAAAACCATTCCCTAACAGCCATCCCCAACTCTTTCCCATACACTCTTAGACATACCAAACCTCCCTACTCTTAGCTGCTTACCTCTCAGCCACCGTGAATAGCCGCCTTCTGCGCTCCCTCTCTCTAGATCTCGCTAACAAGCAGCAGCAGGAAAGACGTGAAAGAAACCCATTTGCCAACAGCTTCTCCTTACCGCTAGCAACCTGAAGTAAAGGAGAAGAAGGAAAAAAAAAAGATTGAGAACATATCATTGCTTGTTGCGTTCTGATTAGTACTTAAAAGTGAATTTTTATCAAGGTTTTGTATCATCATTTTGCACTTGAAGTATCAATAACTCCTTAACTAAAGTATATTTTATAATAACATATCTAATAATATAAGATACCTTTAATTTATGGTAAATATTTATTTTAAATGCAGGCCTATCAGATAAATGAAAGGATTGATTGATGAATTTAAGAACTAAAATTGAAAGGACAAAGAGATGGCCAAACTTAGAAAAGAGATGTTGGTGCAATCCAAACCGGAATACTATTTGGTAATTAGTTCATATTTGAAGCTGCAATTCTCAGATTTAGGTCTACTTTATATGGATGGAAAGGTAAGACATAGACCTACA
>NW_011500159.1:150950-164644 GCF_000495115.2 Populus euphratica
GGGTTATTTATTACTTCGACACTCCTGCACTTGGGAGAAGACATCAATCTTTTCGTCGTGTCACGTTCTTTTTTGTTTTTCCCCTTCTAAAAGCAATGACGGTCCTCATAGTCACCCGTTTTTGGGCATTATCAGTGGCAGCGCATTAACCCATGCGCTACCAGTTGCTGTGGCACGTAAAGAAGACCTGCTGCCACTGTTTAGGCAACCTAAAGGCTTCACAACGCTATTCCTATTGACTTGAGGCTTCTGGCACTGTTCATGATTTTAGTTTAGGGCCTTTTATAAATTTAAATTGTTTAGTGTGTTATTTAGATTGTGTTGAATATTGATTATTTTGTAATATTTAGTCAGAGGTTTGTGTGTGTGTGTGTGTGTGTGTGTGTGTGTGTGTGTGTGTGTGTGTGTGTGTGTGTGTGTGTGTGTGTGTGTGTGTGTGAGAGAGAGAGAGAGAGAGAGAGTATTACAGTAGTAAAAAAAGGTGATGTGTGTGTGTTTTTTTTTTAATATATGTTTTGTAATCAACAACAAAAAATAGTTTCATGTTTTAATTTGTACATGATCAAGTATCTTAAGGACAAATAAAATTATGTTGTATTTCCCATGAAATTATAAGAGCATGATTCTACATATATTTTTGGGATTTAATAACTGATTTATTAAAGCCTTAAGAATTTGACTAATGTTTTAGCTTTTAAAATTATATTAAATCACAAAGTAGTTTACCTCAGGTAGGGTATGCTAGGGGTGCTAATAGTTTTCTTAGTCATAACCAGTCTCTTATCGTTGAATCTCTGACAATGACCAATACTCTCAGGTTTCCTAGTAACATTTAATCAAATACCAGGTGGCTACTCTCAAATCAAACAAATGATGAAAAAAATGATGTCATGCGGGGACGTGCGACAACTACGTTGAGATAACTATAATCTCTTGGTAGTTCTATCTTTATGAATCTTCATTCTAATAATCTTTTTAGCAGCATCCAAATCTTTCATATCAAATTCTCTACTCAGTGAAATCTTTAACTTATTGACCTCACACATGCTCTTTGCAGCAATAAGCATATGATCCACATAAAGCAACAGAAAAATAAAAGAATCATCATCAAGGCTCTTTACATAAACACATCAGTCATACTAATGTTTTTAATAATCAATCCTATTATATATGAGTCAAATTGTTTATACCACTATCTTAAAGCCTATTTCAATCCATAAAATGATTTCCTCAAATTACAGGTCAAGTGTACATATCCAAGTTTACTAAACCCTTCTGGCTATACCACGTAAATTTTCTCCTCCAAATTAATATAGAGAAAATATGTCTTGACGTCCATCCACTCTAACTATATATGAAAATGTGTAACCAAGCTTAATATTAACCTGATGGTTGTCTGACTATAAGGAAAAATATCTCATTTAATCAACCTCTTTCTTTTGTGAGTAACCTTTTGCTACTAGACAAACCCTGAACTTTTCACCCTTTTTTCTTATATTGTTTCTTTCTTTTTATACTCATTTGTATCATATCGCCCTTATCCCTTCTAAAAGTTCTACCAATCAGATGTCTAGTTTTTATGTAGAAACTTAATTTTTTCTTCTATAATACCCATTCATTTATTTTTATCTTGGTTGTGTAATGCCCTATAAAAAGTGGTTGGAACACCATTACTAATAATAAGTGCATAAGAGACCAAATCTTCAAAACCATACATGATGGGTGGCCTAATGGTGTGTCTAAGCCTACTTAAAGCTGTATTATCATATTGTTGATCTTATGAACTGGAATTCCCTAAATTCTAATGTTTTCTTCTTTAACATAAGTATCTAGCTCCATTTGCACTACGTGGTTATTATTGCTACAATTTTCTAGCACTTGTTTCTTTTCATTCTAAGTGCACTGCAACAGTTTTTTCATAAAAAATCACAACTTTACTAATCATTACCTTGTTTTACTTTAAATCCTAGAGCTTGAAGCCTTTTACCCATTTATAATGCCCTACAAAAATACATTATCTAGATTTTGTATCAATCTTTGACCTCTCATCACTAGAATGAAGCATATAGGCTAGACATTCAAACACTCTAAAAAACATGAGTCTGTTAGACTATTTGTCTATACCTTTTTTGCTAACTTCACATCTAGGATTCCCCTAGATAATCTATTAATCAAGAAATATGTCATATTCATTACTTCTGCCTAGAAATTCTTAGAAAGCCTTGCATTTAGCCCGAAACAGCTTTTTTTTTTGCTATTATTCTATGCATCATTTATGCTACACCATTTTGTTATGGTATCTTATACACTATGAAGTGTCTTTTCATCTCATGCTGATCACACAACTCCATAAGCTTTGAATATGTGCACCCAATACTATTGTCTGACCTAAGGCTCTTAATTTTTCTTCCTACCTAGTTTTCTACTTCTTTTTTTCATACCTTAAACTTAGCAAATGTTTATAACTTATATCTTATGAAGTACACTCAAACCTTTTGTAAAGAGTCATCAATGAAAAAAAATACATATATTCTCCATGTGATGATATCCTTATTGAACCCCAAACATCTGTATAAACATAGTCAAGACTCTCCTATGTCTTGTGTGTGATTGTTTGAACTGTACCTTATTCTGTTTTCTAAAAACATAATACCTGCAGAATTTAAGTTTTCATGTTTTGACACCCTTCAATAGATTTTTCTTATAAAACTAAATGATACCACGCTTGCCTATATGGCCTAATCGCATGTGCTATAAGACTATGTTATTTGACTTGGATTTTAGGATTGCAGCTCCTACAACTGTGGTTTGTAGCAATATATAAATATTTCCTAGCAATCTTTGTCCATTCATCACTATCATAACACCTTCACTCACTTTTAGTGCTCCACCTTCATGATAAAAGTTCCACCTATTACGGTATAAAGTGTCCAATAAAATCAGATTCTTACTTAAATATAGTATATGTCTAACATCACACAAAGTTCTAACAATACCATCAAACATTTAATTTCTGATATTTTATATTCCAACAACTTTGTATGGATTATTGTTACCCATCATAATAGAACCAAAATTAACTAATTCGTAGTTGTCTAACCAATATTTATTGGAAGTCATATGATAACAACTAGCATAATCCAATATCTAAAATAAAAATCTATGGGATGATCTGAACTGGATGAAACAGAAAGCATGTCTTCTTTTCTGCTCTATAAGTCTTTTTCCATTACATTCACAGACTTTGATGAACCATATTTATTCTTTGCATCCCTCTTATTTTTCTTCGAATATTCTTATTTTTATATGCCCTGTTTTTCCACACATATAACACTACTTTTCCTTCCTCTTCCTAGATTCATACCAAGCTTTATTGTTCCTCAATTTGTTTCAAGACTTGTTTCTCCATCTCCTGATTACGCCTCACCACCAACCCTTCACCTTGTGAATTTTCATCACTAGCTTTTTTCCTCGAATTAAAGCTTAATAAAGCACTTATGACCTCTTCCAATATAAGAGTTTCTTTCCCCACATCTGAGTTGTAACTAAATTTTCATATATAAGATAAGCAAGTGAGGAATTCATTAACATCAACGTTATGTCTTCATCGTCAAAATTCATAACAAATTGTTTCAAATTGTTAACGATTTGATTGAACACATTAATATGCTAATTCATTTATGTACCCTTTGACATCTTAAAACTAAATATTTTCTACTTAAAATAAAGTTTGTTCGACAATGACCTAGACATGCATTGACTTTCTAGTTTTATTCAAATTATTGCTAGTGATTCCTCATCCATGACATGATACATCACATCATCATCCTGATAAAGACTGATAATTATCGCAGCCCTTGCTTCTAGTTCCTGCTAGTTTATATTGTTCATGTTTTATGGTTGTTTTCCATATAACGCCTTCACCAAGCCTTTCTACACCAACAAATCCTTCACCCTTCTCTCCTATAATTTGAAATTTGTTGAACCACCAAACTTAATCATGTCGAATTTTGCAGAAGAAACCTTGACATAGTATACAAGATTTAATACCAATTATTGTGAAAAACTTGCAACAATTATAGATGAATATTGCAATAGAAGTGAAACTAGAAAGAATACAAAATTTAACGTAGTTCAGCAATATTATTTATATCCATAAGAGTAATGAGCCTTTATTTTCACCATGTCGAAATAGAGTTATATTATTTGTGTTTATAGTACAATCTAAATCACCCCGAGAAATCCTAGTCATCCAAGAATTATTAATAAATTTCCTTCACTGTGATATCCACCTATAAACCACAAACTACACCAACAATGAGAGATTACTTTTAAAGAATTGAAGGCCATAGTAAGTTCAGCAATATTATTTATATCCATAAGAGTAATGAGCCTTTATTTTCACCATGTCGAAATAGAGTTATATTATTTGTGTTTATAGTACAATCTAAATCACCCCGAGAAATCCTAGTCATCCAAGAATTATTAATATATTTCCTTCACTGTGATATCCACCTATAAACCACAAACTACACCAACAATGAGAGATTACTTTTAAAGAATTGAAGGCCATAGTAGAACTCGTATTTGTATTTATGTAAAATGAACTTTTTTCATTTAGAAGAGCTGCTACCACTCAATCTCCATGTTCACATGAATAATAATGCTTTGTTTCGACTAGTTAGAGATTCGAATCGCAAACCTCCCTTCTATTTCCCTCTAGCTACAAACTTCCAAGCTACCTTACCAAGTCTCCTCTCCTCCGATTCGCCATCACATAGAACCCTCCTCGTGTAAATTATCTCTTCAATTTATTTTTTCATACTAATATATCATTTTGTGACTGATACACTTGTAAACTGTAAACTATATATACAATACATGCAGGAATCTCATACACGAAGTGTGAGAGATTGTTTTTCTAGAAAGTTGCTGTAACAGAATATAAAACTTTAATTTATTAGGATCCTCTCGGGTTTTTTTTCTAGGTTACATATGTTAATATCGTCGTCAGTGCCAGCTTGCTGTCTGCCCTCCATGACATTCTATATTTTCACACATAAATACAATTGAATATAATTTCAATTTTATGAATAAAAATAAATGGTACTACAAAATGCAAGTGCTCCAAGTTAAGACGCCATTGGATTCTGCAAAAGTAAAAGGGCCCGGTAATGACTTGTGTCTGAAGAGATGAAGACCTCACTAAGGGCAATTCCTGAAAGTAAAAGCCAGACACATATGTATGACCAGAAAGCCTAAGACACTAGAATTGAAAGCGAAATGCACAGGGGAATTAATATAAAAGAAAAACAAGAGGCCTTCATTACTTGGATTCCGGAGATGAAAACTCTCGCACTCGTAAATAATTGAGCATCTCCTACTTTGACACTACAAAATCTGGACCACAAGCAAATAACATGTATTCGCAAGCCTGACGAGATGACCAAAAAGAAAAATACAAAAGGTTGTCAGGTGTAACCCATTGATGAATGAAAGAGAGAGAGTTGAAATTATGCGACTGGGTCACTATATAGAGAAACTGTGTTCTATCGGCTATCGTCAACAGGAATGCATGTCTCAAATTTAGCAGTAATTTCAAAGACAAGAGCTAGCATCTGTTCTTGACTTTATGGAATCAATCTCAAAGACAGCAGCTATCACTTGTTCTTGACTTTCACTCAGCAACATTAATTCATGACATTATTTCAAAATCCACACTGCTGTGCAATTCTATTTCTTATCTCTTTACAATTCGCCATTCATAAAAATACTGGCATTTAAATGAGTGGGCTCCCACACATTTATAGTTTTATCATTGGTTTCCAAATCAAAATACTGAGGACAATCAATATTTTTTGTCCCTCAAGTAGAGGTTCATCTGCCGTTCGTAGTCCATACAAATTCGCTGTAAATAATATATACCTAAATCTATAAATGGTTAAAGGATACTTCAACGGTTAAAATCTTTAGTCACAAACCATAAACATTCGTTGTTAAGATTTTAAAAAAGATTCAGTCGAAATTAATTATCTATCTGACCATGCATCACGCAAAAAAAAAAATAAAGAACTAAATTATTTATTTTTATATAGAATATAAATATATTCAATTCCTCACAAAGAAACAAAAAAATAAGAAGAGTTTTTAAGCATTAGATTCTTAATATTCTTACTGTTGATAAATGTGATTAGTTTAGTTAATAAAGATTTTTTTTTTTTTGTTACAGTCAATATTACCATCTCAAGTAATCACAAATTGATTATTCCTGCATGGCAGATGGAAGACAAGGAAAAATTGTAGGAAATTTTTGTGAGTGTGTTTTCACTTAGGTCAAAAATTAATTGGCTAATAGTATATAATATACATTATATTTTTGAATTTAACCTAATAATTTAAATTATTATATTGAAATAATTTTTTAATATGATATTAAAACTTTAATAACCAAGTATTCACAAATTCGAATTTCACTATACTCATTTATTTAATAAAAAATTAAATATTAATAATTTAGAATCGTGTAAATTTCAAATTTAAATAGCTTTTACCTAAAAAAATGTATTAAATTTTAATATAAATTATATTTTAAAATTTAATTTATTAATAATTTAAATTATTAAGTTAAGATAATTATTGAGTATAAGTATATTTAAACAGTAAATTGAAATAGCTTGAACAGAATTGAAAAAGATTTAACCCTTAAAATCGCCATTTAAATTATTAATTATAGCTGCAACTTCTGTTTCTGCTAGGGCCCTAAATTCGTTTGTTTTCTTGTTCAGTTCACTGTTTGACGTCCTCTCCACGTGCTCCAACCCAGAGGCTTGGTCCGCGTAAAGTGAAACGCAAAACCAAAACATCTGCGACGGCACGTACCTATGTCGTTTTAACCTTTATACACTAGCAAATAGCAATTCCTCCTTCTCTTACAAGATGTTCTTAGTATTCTCATCAAAATATATATATAGTTTTGTTATACTTTAGAATAATTTTTAGATCAGGTTATAGATTTCTAGCTGATATACTAAGCTTGGAAAAAAAAATCTAATATAAATAAATAAAGCAAAACCAATAATGTTAAAATTCTTGATCAAATACATAATATTCTTAAAAGTGCAGAAATATAATGTAAATTTTTGTAAGAATGTGACCTAAATTACTTATATTTCTGTCTACTCACTCTGGGCACAGTAAGACTCTCGATTACGGTGGGAGCAGCTTCAAACATCATTTTCAATTTTTGCCGTTGATCCTGCGCACTAATCATTAATTACTTGACATGTTTTCTGCATGCATATATATTATCAAAATCATTTTAACATTACTTTGAACGGTTTTTATAGCTATATGTTTGATTGACGTGCGTGAAGATAAAGTTTTAAAGGTGATAATTGTGTAATAAGTGTTTGCTCCCGTCTCTCTCATTTGGCAAATTCAGACCGTGAACAAAAGTACAACGGCTAAAATCGCACTTTGAAAAATCATTGTACTCACAGACAAAGTACTCTTATTAAGTCATATGGTTTGTTTGTTTATATTTAAAAAATTAGTTATGTGTGAAATAGTAACTCAACTGCAAGGAGGAAAGCAAAGAAAACTATTGTATCAAGTGCTATCTACTGTTCCTTGTTCAGTTTGTGTTCTTGGGAATAAAGTTACCTTCTATCATGTTGAGCCTGATTAGGACAACGTCTTGTATTAGTTTCTCGTAAAGTTTCCCGTTAAGTAAGAAAACAAAATGCATGGGTGTTTCCTTGAAGCATAAATCTATTGTTCATCCTCTTATATCTATTCTTCAAAATTTTTATTTTTTTTTAATTTCACCCTCCATTTTTTTTTCATCTATTGTATTTTTTTTTGCCCAAATTCAAGGTCAATTGAATCAAATTTATTGGCTAAAAATAAAATTAAAAAATAAAAGATCAAAGCAAAAAAGCCATCATAAATGGGTGATGGTTTCAAATTTCACCATAAAAATTTTAATTTAGTTTTCATATTTAAAAAAAAAAATATTTGGTACCTCAATATTTTCTCAATTCAATTTTGATACATAAGTTTTTTTTTTAATTTTTTTAGTAATCGATATGAGAGAGGAGACAGAGTAGTCGCCGAATTCCAATATAGAGAGAGAAAGATATCATGGACACCAATTTCAGCTATTTCTATGGTGTTTTTTGTATGTTTTAGGTAAAAAAAATAGTTTGACAAATGAAGTTTTAGGTCAAAAAACCTTATGTTTAGGGAAAATCAGATGATGCATCATCTACCTTAGCAAGGGATGCCTCATTTGAATTTTTTTTTTTTTCAAAAACATACTGGGATGGATAGAAAAAAAGATCCAAGTGAGCAAACTAGTGCGTGAACCCTAAGAAAATGGGTCAAGCGAGGTGACCTGGTCTCTTGTGTTTAGGAGTGCCTAACCTTTTTCTTTTTCTAAATTATTTAAAAAAAATTAATGATTTTTTATATGTTTTTTTTTTAAATTAATTTTTTTATTTATATTTAGATTAATACATCTTCTCTCTTTTATTTTTTTTTATAAAACCTCTTTTAAATGAAAATTATTTTTTTAATAAGCATTTAATTTTTTAAAAGGTTTTTCTTATTCATCTATTTTTTTTTTAATAATTTGAATGGTTGAATTTTAAAAAATAAAACATATTTATTTTTAAATGATATATTGAATATGTGTAGCCTTGCATTGTATTTTTTTATTTTTTATTTAATTAATTTAATATATGTACCTATTTTTATTAATATTTGATTGAATAAAAATTATTTTAATTAAAACATTTAGCAAACATAGTAGGATAAATGTCCCATTTTGCAAGATTAAATATCTTAATCTATATCTGTTTCTCAAATTTTACTATTTTATTTTTTGTTATCATTTATGACTCTCTTTTTTTCATTTATTAACATACATAATTCTCAATTTATTTGATTACATATATGCACAAACATTTTTAACTACAAAAACATATCGAAAATACATATGTATATAATTTTTTTATTCAAAAAATATCTTTATTTAAAATAATTTTTTTATTTGATATTATTGTCTCATATAATTAGAGAAGGCAAAACTATAAAACTATGAATATTAAAATGTTTTGGCCTTTTATAGTTTAATCCTCAAGGTTTATATACAAAGACATTGGCATTTCACTCTAGTAATAAACAATGAAATACTTTGTCTTTTTAAAATTTGGTCCTTAATGTTTTTTATTTAAAAACAATTCATCCTTAAATGTTGGGTTTAATATGTATTAGACTTCATTATTTATTTTATTTTTTTCTATGTAGTCATCCTAGTCTTATGACTCAAGTTTGGCAGATAAATACGAGTTGACTTATCTCATTTATTTTGTTCTTTTTTAATAATTTTTTTTTCTGAACTTCATCCATTAGTATTAGGTTGATAGAGAGTTTGCTTTATTTTTTTTCTATGGTATAATCATGATTTCATAACCTAGATCACAAATTTTATAGGTTAGCCAAGTTGGTATGGGTTTTCTTTTCGGTCTTTTTTGAAAAAAAAAGTTTTAATTTTATTCTTTAATATTAGGTTGATTGAAAATTTGACTTCATAATTTTTTCTTTATTTTTTTCTATAGAGTGGTTGTGGTCTCATGATTCGAGTTTGGCAAGTTAACCCAAGTAGAATCGGGATATGTTTTGGTTTTTTTTAATTGATTTTTTTTTCAAATTGATACTTTAACATTGGATTGATTGGAGATTGTACTTCATGTTTTTTTTTGTTTTTTTCTATAGGGTTATCACAGTTTCATGATAAACATTGTGGGTTAGCCCAACTACTTTGTTATTTTTGTATTTTTTTGAAAAACAAATTTCAATTTCATCCTTTAATATTAGGTTGATTGGAAATTAGATTTTATAATTTATTTTAATTTTCTTTTTTTGAAGTTATCTCAACCTGATAACTCGGGTCATGAGTTTGGTTGATTAACTTGAGTTGACTAGAGTGGTTTTTTCATGCCTTTTTATTAATTGAATTTTTTTCAATTTCATCAGTCAGCATTGGGTTGATTGGTAATTGAGCTTCATAATTTATTTCAATTTTATTTATAAGCAGTTATCTCGATCTCGTAACTAGGTTTTTTCAGGTTAACCCGGGTTGACTCAATTCCTTTTTCTAATTGAATTTTATTTTCAAATTTATCCTTTAATATTGGATTGATTAGGAATTGGACTTAATGATTTATTTTTTATTTGCTTTCTATAAGATTATTAGGGTCTTATGATCTAGGTTAGAGATTTAACAGATTAACCTGAATTAATCTGAGTGAATCTGAGTTGATCCGAGTAAAATAGAAAATGTTTGTAATAAGTGGAGAAACTCAGAAAATAAAAGTTTATAATTAGAAAATTTTCTAAATGGCTGGAATAACCCAAAAAAGATGAGCCTATACTTAGAAAATATTCTAAGAGGTCGAGGGATACCTAAGAAAGGTAAGCCTATATTTAGAAAAAAAATTAAAAGTTGAAGGGGACCTATAAAGGGTGGATCTCATATTTCAAAAAAAAATATTAAAGTGGTTAGGAGGAACACAATAAGGGTGAGCCTATTATTAAAGAAAATTCTAAGAGGCTAAGAGGAATCTATGAAGGGTGAAGCTTATATTTAGAAAATATTTTAAGAGATCAATATTTTATAGGTTAAGAGGAACCCATAGAAGGTAGAGTTTGTACTTAAAAAAAAATTATTAAATAGCTAAGAAAAACTCAATGAGGGTGAGACTATACTTAGAAAAAATTGTAAAAGGTTGAGAGGAACCTATGAAAAATGGAGCACATACCTAGAAAAATATTTTAAAAGACTAAGGAGAAATCAAGGAGGGTAAGCCTATTCTTAAAAAAACAATCTAAGAGATAGAGGGTAAACTAATGCGAGTGGTGTTAATGCATTAGAGAGACCAAGTTCATCCTTTAGAAAGTGATGTTATTGCATAGGAGAGACCAAGTTCATCTTGTCCATCCCTTGAAGAATGATATTATTACAATAAGGAAACTAAGTCCTTCCCTTGAAGAGTAACCTATAGTAATGCTTGTATTTAGAAAAAAAAAAATTATGATTGGAAGAGATGAACCCATGTCGATGCCCAAACTATGGAGGGTAATGTTATTTCACTAAGGAGACCTTAGACTCATCACTTGAAGAGTGGTGTTATTACATTAGGGAGACCTTAAACCTATCCTTTAGAAAGTGGTGTTATTGCATTAAGGAGACTTTATACTCATCCCTTGAAGAGTAGTGTTATTACATTAAATAAACCAAATATATCCCTTAAAGAGTGATGCTTTTGCACTAGAAAGACCTTAAACCTATACCTTGGAGATTAATGGTGTTTATAAGCCCCAATTATTGATTTGTAAATTAAAAAAAATACATGTAAGAGACTATTGTTTTATATATAAAAAAAAACTTATATTCTTATTGAAGATAATGCATATTAAGGTGATATATTAGGCTTTAGGGAGCCCTCTGATCAATCTCTTTAAGAGTTATGTTATTGCACTAAGAAGATCTTTGATAAATCCTTTCCGAGGAAAATGTTGTCATGGGTGCCAAGACTTATTAAGTTGGCAAAGCCTAAATTTGTCCTAGAGCATCCAACATAACCTGAGTGAAGAATTGCTTTTGGTTTGTGAGTTGTTGGAAATCTGAGTATGCAAAAGTACTCGTACTAAAAGATAGATCTGGTACATGTCTTGGACCAGGTGTCTCTTGGTTCTTGGTTGTCTAGTATAAAATGACTTGTAAATGTCCAAAATAAGTTTTAGATAGAAATTAATGACTTTTTTTCATCAATTCGCACAGACAAAATCAATGATGATCTCTTAAAAAATCCAATTAGTTTAGGAGCAAGGCTTATATATTGGATAAATATTTAATCTCTTAGTTTTAGCAATCTAATTCATTCTTTTCTTTTCTTTTTAGATTAACGTGGGTGTCCGGGCCAACTTGCGCGCACCACGACTAATCCCACGGGCCCTGAAGTTAACGATCATGTAAGCCTCCAGTGGCCATCATATGAGCAACCAAGGACTCGAACCTGAGACCACAGAGGGAGCAAACCCCTTAGTCCCAAGTCTTTACCACTTGGCCACCACCTAGATGGTTAATCTAATTCATTCTTCTTATCCAAGGTGGTTGATATTTAATGCCTCATAAGCCAATATGGCTTGTAATTGGTACCGTAACAAGTCATATTTGATGGATTTTAGGACTCTCAGATGTTTAAGTGAGTATCTTTTTAAAGAAAAAATATAATGATATTTTAGAGATAAATGTTCTTAAAATATGCATGCAGTAGAGATAGACATTACAAGCCTTGAACTTAGTAGATTCATGATATATTTATAACTCATAAGTATTATTTTTTATAAAAATAAAATATTTAAATGTCATTTCACCTCTATAAATTAATATAGTATTTTATCGAGCTTATCTCTTTTGGATCTAGACAACTTCTTTGATCCATTTTTTTAGGTGGCAAAGAGTTTTAAACTTATTAAAGGTTTATCACTTTTCATGTTTTGTACAAACTCATTTGTTAATCAATCACTATCTAACATCTATCACTAGATAAAAAACGAATGATATTCACTTAATAATATTCACTTAATAAGTATATACACATATTTATTATTATGGTGCAATTTTTATCTTAGAAAGTGTATATATAATGTGTTAGAGAATGTTTTTGAAAAAGTATTTTTAAACTAAAAAACATCACATTAAATACATAATTGTATGCATCTTTTGATTTTGGCTTCATATAAAAGTTTATGTTTTATTATATATATTATTATTATTTCTTCTTAAATATAATTTTTATATATCAAATGATCCAATTTTTTATAGATAATTATATAAAATCCAAAATAAAATGACGAGAACACCTTGAATCAATCTAAGTTCAAAAAAAAAAATTGTAGAGGTAGTTAAATAATTACATTGTTCAAAAAACAATTAAAAAACCAAAAACATCCCTTTCCCCCTTTATAATTTTTGTTTTTAAATCATAGATTAGTAATTCTATTATATAATAAAAATATAAAAAAAACTAATCTATCTCCAAATAAGTTGGCAATGTTAATTAAACCCCATGAAAAGATCATGTTGAACAAAAAAATGTCTGTGCTTTCCTTGCAATTATGAAGGGAAAAATCATTAGTGCACAAGTGCGCTGAGTCTTGCTCCATGATAAAATATTAAGTAGGCTTAGTTTTTTTTTAATTAATATTATGTACCTAAGTTGAGAATTACGATTGTCTCTCCATCTAAATTTTCAAATTGACTTTGTGTTGACAGGATTTCTTTTATCGAAGAGCACAGCCAGTATTTTTCATCATATACTAGTAACCACATATACATAGGCCTGTGTAACTTGAAGAGTAGATTTCTGTGTATTTTTTATATTTTCTATAGGATATTAATTGGAGACAGAACAAACCATTTGGTGATTATTTATTTTATGGTATGCTGCCTGACACGACTAAAAGATTGTTGTCTTCTCCCAAGTGCAGGAGTGTCGAAGTAATAAATAACCCGGCAAGACCGGGGTCGAACCACAGGGAGGTTAATTATACAAATTATAAACAACAATTATAAAACAACAATAACAACAACAACAAGAATAATAATAATAATAATAATAATAATA
>NW_011500159.1:169704-182374 GCF_000495115.2 Populus euphratica
TAATAATAATAATAATAATAATAATAAAGAAAAAGAAGGAGAAGAAGAAGAAGAAGATGAGAACTTTGAGATGGAATATTAATGTAACGATTAAACAATGATAATAACAAATGTCAAGGTTAGAGGTTCCACTAATGGTATATCAAACAAGTATAGTATAAACTCTTATTATTGAATTGGAAACCACACACAAAGGAGGTTCCAATCAGATTATATATTGTTAACATGATTACATTAGTCATCTTATTCAATTAATGCTAATACTTGTAAATCTCGTCAAGCATTCATGATTATAACTTATGTTAACAATAAATCAAGTTCCTTTCATAGCTCAGGTGTCGGTTATACCATACATTATGGGCTATGAAAGTGCCAAGCATTTGTTGTACCAAGTGTTATACAACATAAATCAAGATTAGTTATTTAACAAGCAAAGTATTAAAGAGTGAACAAGATAACAAATATAAAACATGTTAGTATCAAACATTAAAGTCCATATTAAGTTTACATTATACTTATTCTTACACCATTAGTGTAACCTTTTCACCTTGACATAATTAACTTAGCTAGACATAATGAAAGAAAGCAAAATAGATAAACAAAATAAGAACATAAAAGTTAACTAAGTAAAGGAAAGGAAATGAAAGGCATAAACTTAATATTAATGAAAACAAAGCATAAAAAATACAAAGAGAGAAAGGAAGAGCATGATCTTGATCTGGAAATCAAGATGCCTAAATGCATGGCAAATGCCTCCTTTTATAGGCCAAAAATGGGAACTATTGATTTGATGACTAATTGATAAGTGGGTGGCCAACTTTTGACTTGGTGACAATCTTTATCTTCTCTTGTCTGCCCAAAACGTCATTGATAACGTCAAAATTGGAGCCAGTTGCAAACATGAAAGTTGTAGGCAATTGTCTCAGCTTTCTTGTGTAAAAACTTCAGCTCATTTGGACTTCTAGAACTCCAGATATGGCCAAAATACCGAACAGTGCTCGGGCTGGAAGACAGATTCGGGCTTCTTTGTTGTTGCTACAATTTGGACTTGATAATGGCCTTTTTAGATCTTGGGCTCCATATGAAAGTTGTAGGCCTATGTCTTACCTTTCCATCCATATAAATTTGACCTAAATCTGAGATATATAGCTCCAGATATGACCCATTTACCGAACAGTGTTCCGGTTTGGATTGCACCGACATCTCTTTTCTAAGTTTGGCCATCTCTTTATCCTTGCAATTTAAGTTCTTCAAGTCATCAATCAATCCTTTCATTTATGTGATAGACCTGCATTAAAAATAGACATTTACCACAATTTATAGGTATCTTATATTATTAGATACATTCTTATAAAACATATTTTAGTTAAGGAGTTATTGATACTTCAAGTGCAAAATGATGATATAAAACCATGATAAAAACGCACTTTTAAGTACTAATCACTGCCATCAAGATTCTTCATGTACATGATGATATTAACTACCCGTTTAGAGTCACAAAAATTCAAAAAACATAAAAATAATTATTGTAAAATAATTTTAAAAAAATATATTTTAAAAAACAATTATTATTATTATTACCTCATGTAACCTTTTGTATACTGCAATATGTAAAAAACTTATAACTAGATTATCTATTGAAGCTCTAAAAGTTCTATAAAAAATGAAACTTGCTTAACAGATTTATTATGAAGAGGACTCTGATGTACTTGAATTGTGATGTACTTGAATCCAGCATGGGATTCTTCACCAAGAAAAATCTCATGACTCTATCCAGAAACTTGCTGGATTGTTGAATAGGACTATGATGTACTTCAATCCAGCAAGTTTCTAGATAGGGCCATGGGATTCTTCACCAAGAAAAATCTCATGGCTCTATCCAGAAACTTGCTAGATTGAAGTACATCACAGTCTTCTTCGTAATAAATATGTTAAGCAAACTTTTATCTATTTGTTCTCTATTTTTATATTTCACAGGCCCTTTAAAGCTTCAACAAACAATTTGATTATGAGTTTTTTACAGGCTGCAATATATAAAACTCATCCATACTCCTTATATGAAAACCTTTTAGATCACTTCCCGGACATGAGGACCTTACAAAAAAACAATGCATCTTAGGAACAACATTATTCCTGATGAACTATGGTATAAGGGAACAGATCCTGATGAAGAAATGGACTATGATCTGTATGGCCGTCAATATTCTGCTCATCTCCGTGTCTTACAGACACAGTACAAAAACAAAAAACTTAAGCAAATGATTCTGGACATCCCACAATTCCTGGAACCACGTGAGCAGGAACGCTTGCAGATGATGACTATATGTTAGCCCTACAAGTCCAAACTATTGGTAA
Source organism: Populus euphratica (assembly GCF_000495115.2). Classification (NCBI taxonomy): domain Eukaryota; kingdom Viridiplantae; phylum Streptophyta; class Magnoliopsida; order Malpighiales; family Salicaceae; genus Populus; species Populus euphratica. Next base: position 172,060 of record NW_011500159.1, read on the forward strand.
TTAGGATAATCTATCAAATTAGCCTATAAGACTACTTTCTTCTCAACTAATATATGTTTTCCCTTTGTTTTCAAAACTTAGGCATCCATTTCAAATATCCTTTCATCCATCTCCTTATCTTCAAACCTTCTGGATTGTTCCTCAAAAAACTCTATTTTTTTTAATTGTATTTTTTTTCATCTGTACCATATTGCTATAGAGTTTCCCACCGATTTCTTTCTTTTCAGATTTCTCCAAACTTCTTGGCCGACATACTCTTGGTATTATATTCTCAAATTCCTCACTTGGTTTTATAACCCCACACAATGGATCCCTCTATGATACTTTTTCTCTAATTCCTAGGATATTATTTAACAACTAGACCCATTTGTTTGCTAGAAAATAGTTTTTTAAGGAAATTTTAGAAAAATAAATTTCTGGAAAATAAATTATTTTTTTATATTTGGTAGTGTAATGAAAAATAAGTTGAAAAATATTTTTCACTATTTGGTTATATTATGGAAAATAAGTTGGAATTAAAAATAAAATATGTATAATAATCAAAGATTTAAGCATCAAATTTGATGTAATTAATATGATATTTTTAAAAAAATTTAAATTTTAAAAAAGTATTTTTCATTCAAAATAAAATAAAATAAAATACTTTATTATAAACTAAACTAAATTTTTTTAATTACAAAATATTTTTTGTAGATTAAATTTTTTAATAATAAATAAATACAAAAAAATTACTTTAAAAAAAACAAACATACCTGACGTACTCCACGTTTCCGAAACATTAATTTGTCAAAAAAATCTAAAAAGAGAACCCTGTAAAGACAGGAGGAGCGTGCCGTGGCAAGGGAAAAGGTATTTTGTCACAATCGCTGTCGTGACCTGAAAGGGAAAGGGCCCAAAATCCTCCTCTTGATAGCGATTGTCGGCATTGCCTTCCCATGCCACGTTTCCTCTTGACCCTCTTCCTCCAAAGCTGGGCCCCTGTTCGTCCTTTGCAATTTGGATTTACCTTTACTGTACTTTTGTTTTCTATTTACCATATCAGCGGTGAAGATATTTTCATCTGAAGCTTTCTTTCTATCAAGTTTCGTTGTTACTGTAGTTAAAAAGTTTACAGAATTATAGCTTTATTAATATTTAGAAGAATTTACTGATTCACTTCTTTTATATAAATATTTTTTTTATGACTGCAGAAGCTGCCCACACCGAGGCTGGTTTGTTTGTGTATATAATATTTAGTCAATTAGTTGTATGTGTTTATATAAATATATTTAATTTATTAATAAAAATTTATTTATTTTAAATATTTATTAAATATCATATTAATAAATCTAGAGTAAAAATAAAGTTATTAGAACAAAGATACTTTACTAAAAAAAATATAAAACTGTTATAATTATAAAATTTTAATTATATTAAAACATTATTTCTAATAAATACTCTATTAAAAATAAATATTAATTAAAATTATTAATACTGATAGTCAAGTCAGTTTTGTCTAGGTTGTTTCTTTATTTTAATCTGTTTTTAATATTTTATTTTAGTGGCTGAAAATCTTCGATCTTTTTAGGGTGAAGGAATTCCTGCCATAAAATTCATTACTTCTGAAGGAATATTCCATCATAAATACTAAGAAATTTCATAAAAAATTAATTTTGATAGAATTTTTTATGTCAAAAATCTGCCAAAAAACGCTTGTGGGAAAACAAGATTCAAATCCCTTTAGTGATTTTTTCATTAAGATAAAACAATTGAATTCAATAAAATAAATTTTTAAAATTAAAAAATCTAATTGCTCTATTTATTAGTATTATTTATTTTTTCAATTTAATTCTTAAACAAAAGAGTAACAAATTCATCAAATTTCTTAATAAAACAAACACATACTTTTAATCATCACACATAATTTTATACATCATAACAAAAAAAAAATAATTACCATTGACAATGATTAATAATACAAAATATTTAAATAAAATAATTATCCATAATATTTATCAGCATAAAAAATAATAAAAAATAATCAATTAAATATCAAGATAGAGAATGTAACGAATAATATAAAAGAAAAAAATTATAAAGTGGAAAAAAGCAAGATGAGTAAAGTGGTTGATAGCGAACAAAGCATAACTATTTATTATTAAATAAAAAATTAATTAATTAATATATAAATTTGAAAAACGTGTATCAACTAATTAAATTATATATACACACACATATACACGTTGCGCGCGAGCGCACTGGGTCTACAAATATATTAATATTAATTTTGGGTTTGGATTGAATTGCAATCCTTATTTTTAAAGGATAAAATAAAAAATAAAAAATAACTTGTAAAATATTAAAAACATAGATATAAATTAAAATGATAAGAATCAAATTTGAAATAAAAGTTAAATGAAATCAATGATGGGGACAAAATTAAGAAACAAAATCAACCTACACAAGATTTTAAAAAAAAAGTCAAAAGAATAAGAACCATATTATATAAAAACATAAATAAAAAAAAACATGTTTTTTTTCAAAGAGAGAAGAGAGAAAAAATAAAGAAGAAGAAAAAACTTTACTGAAGTCCCATTGTCTATCCTCCACTACCATGCACGCCTCCTCTATAAAGAAAATAATGAGGGATGGAATTGAAAAATCAAATAAAAAAAAGATAAAAAATAATTAAAAGAAAAGGAATCGAATTTGAATAAAAAATAAAATAAAATAATGATTGATAAAATTAAAAAAATAAAAAGAGAATAACAAAATGCAATTAAAAAAAATAAGGAATAAATATTAAAAAAAATAATAAGAAATAAAATTGAAAGGAAAAAATCAAGAAAATAATTATATATATATATATATAAACAATCAAGAGAATAAATGCCATATTTGATATATATCAAATGGTAAGAAAATTTGTAATAAAGAAAAACCAATAAAAAAAATCATAATTGAATTTTTGCTCTTTTATTTTTTTATCAAAATAATACAACTTTTACTTTTTAGCCAAATAAAAAGTCAAACAATTAGATAGGTGAAAATCATGTCAAAATCTATACATTATTTTCTGTCATTATTAATTTTATCAAAATAATATCATTTTTAATTCATATACAATAAAAAATCAAGATTGACCCTAGTAACCTCGGTTATTCAATCCAGCTCGTGGCCTAAAACATGATAAGGGTCAACTCTCAGACTGGGTTTTAAAAGTATAATAAAAAAAATATTAAATATGATATGAAAATTCAACGAAATTAACAATGAGAAATAATATTGCAAAAAAAAAAATTAATCAATAAAAAAATAAAAAATAAAGGGATTTGCAATAAAGTGGGGGGAGGGGGCTATGTGGTAATTATATTATATAAAAACATAAAATCACAAAAAATACCTTAATTATATGATGTGTTGTTTTTCTTAAGGGCATATGCAATAAAGTGTGAAAATATTATCTTAGTCCCGAGCTTGTGTTCAATGTTTTTTAATAGTAAAAATCATCATTTTATTATGAATTACATTATTCAAAATTCATAGTAAAACATTGAGGGATTTTAGCTTCATATATAATGTTTTTTTTTTTTTTTGTAGATAAGAGCTAATTTGTTTTAGAATTTTAAAAATACTTTTGAAAAAAATAAAAAAATTATTGTATTCTTAGCTCTAAATTATTTTATTTTTAAATTATTTTGATATAGTGATATTAAAAATAATTTTTAAAAAAATATAATTTTAGTGTATATATATGAAAACAAAGGATAAGATGTTGATTAATATTGGTTAAATCACCATGTTTTTTTAAATTAAAATTAATTTTTATTTGTTTAAAATTAATTTTTTTTATTTTTTTAAATTATTTTGATATATTAATATAAGAAACAATTTTAAAAAATTAAAAAAATATTACTTTAATATATTTTTAAATAAAAAGATATTTTAAATTACCCCCATATTCCTGCGAGTACATTAGCTAAAGTCAACATCGTAGACCCACAAAAACCTGCTATCACATGAACTCATGAATTACACAGAGGAGCGGTGGCCCAGAGTGGAAATTCTTTGTACCAAACAGTGCTAGAAATTTAACGTGGTGTGTTTGCTTAGAACACACAACCTGAACAGGTTCTGGTTATGATTTGAACAGCTTGCAGGAGCCTTTGGCTCCCCACCCTCTCCAAAAAGAAAATTGATTTGAAATTATTTAATAGCGTATATAATTTACAAGAATATATTATTTTTCTAAATTATAATTCCTTAATTAAATAATAAAATTTAAGTATGATATAACCAGACTAATTTTCTAGAATTTAGGAATCAGAAAAACACTAGGTAATCGAAACCTTCTAGATTTTGTGTATGTAGCTTCTTGTTCGATGTTCTATGGAGTTTATGTGGATTTTGTTTGTATAAATTTTGTTACATATTCTATACTTTTACAATAGATTCCAACAAGATTTTATTTTTATCTCTGAATGTGTTTGTATCATTGAGATTGAAGTTAGGTACGACTTATTATTAATGCATAAAGCTCAGATATAAAAATTAATTTTTCTTACTTTTTCTAGCATTTTTGGTGGACTCTAAACATAAATCTCTACCTCAATCACAAAAAAAAAAAGGATTAATTAATATCTTATTTAGCATTACAGTGCAATAATAGTTTTGAAGGTTTTTGAATTTTTTAATGTTTTTTAAATAAAAAAAAAATTTAAAAACAATCCAAAAATAAATAAATAAAATAATTTAAAAACACAAAAAAATAATTTGCAACAAAAAAATAAAAAATACTTTTTTCAAAAATATTTTTAAATAAAAAAGTAAACATGCTCTTAAATCAGATAAGTTTCACCTTAATAAATAAGTGATTAGACTAATAAATCCTACTGGAAAGATTGTTGGAGAAGTTACAAAACTCTATACTTTTTATTATAAAACTAATAAATCTGAAAAAAATGAATTATTCCGTGAAAGAATTTTTGGGCCTATAAAAAGTAGAATTTGTGCTTGTAGAAATTATTCAATAATTGAAGATGAAAAAAAACTAAAATTTTATAAAAAATACAGAGTTGAATTTGTTAATTCTCGAATATAAAGATATCAAATGAGCTACATCAAACTAGCATGTACAATAACTCACGTGTGATATTTAAATTGTATCTTTCTAGTTATATGCTCAATCTTTTAGATAAATCTCTTAAACAATTAAAAACTTTAAACCTTTTTGTCTTGCAAATATTGGTACTTCTCACTTTAAAACCCCTAACATGCTTTAACCATAAGCAATGTCATTCCTATACCATAATTTTTTCAACAATTTGCTTGTGAAAATAATATTTATTTTAAAATTTTATCCTTTTTATTTTTATTTTTCGTGAAGAATTTCACCAAGAAAATCCTTCTCTCTGATGGTCTATCTTGTCTTTTTCGTGTCTTCAACTATGTTTGTTCCTTGGGCTTTACTGCCGAGCTCTTATGGAGACTTGGTACCGGAGGCAAGGACATCCTAGTTTAGAGATTTTAAATCAATTAGTTTTAAATAAATTAAGAAGTTAATTTCTTGTTCAGCTACTAGGTTATCTTTATTAAGAGTTTTTGGTCATAGATTTAGTGCTCCTTTAGAGCTAATTCACAATAATATACAAGGACCATCCCTTGAAATTAAATTTGAAGATTAGTAAATAATAATAAAAATACTAATAAAAAAATTTTGTTTGTAATTTTTTAAAGAAATAGCAATAAAAGTGATACAGTTGAAACAATTGAATTTCAATGATTTTATATGAAAGTAAAATCATAAATGGATTATATATGTATTTTTTTTATCACTTTCTAGTCTCAGCAGAAACCCATCTTCTTCTCCTCCTACTTTAGCTTGTTTCTTCTAAAAAAATTGTATTTAAACTAATAATTTTTTAAATTTATAATAAATATTTTATTTTATTTTATTTTGTTTATTAGATTTTATTAAAAATAGATTTTAACAACCCAGTGACGATATCACCAACCAAATAAGTGCAATGGTATATTAAAAAAAGTTAAAAAAATTATTAAAAATGCTACTAATATTATTTAACCACCGATGGGTTGATTTCATTCATCATTTTGACATATAATTAAAGGAATTACAAGCGACCTTTTTGTTAGCGATGTGCTATCTTCAGCCTCCATGCCAGCTTGTGCATAATTCCTAAGTTAAATCAATATGTGTTCTTTTTCTTCAACTAGGAGAGCCCACATGGCTTCAACCGACCAGGCACCCATCCAGTAATTGTGCTGGATGAAATAATTAAATATTATTATTATTATTTCTGCAACTTGTTATGTAAAGATGGAAGATGATATTAATTAAATTGCACAACTTGTAATAGATAGCTAATATATTGTCTATTAGACATGAGATTGGTGACCACGAAACCAAATTCTTGCCGTTGCTTCCCCTAAACAAAGTCCTCGTTTAAGACAACTGTTTCCTCGTCCTTTCAATATGAAAATAATGACAGAAAAAAAAAAAATTTAATTTATTTTTAAATAAAAAATATTTTAAAAAATAATTACTATCTCTGTCTAAAACACTTTAAAACACGCTAACCATAAATTTAGTCAACGTTAATCTCAATTACGTAAGAAAATTGAAGGACAATTGGGATAGTTGTTGGATGTTTTGTTCAAGTAAATTATTCATAGTGAAAGAAATTTGACGTTAACAATATCTTATTTAACATATAATTGAAAAAAGAAATTGTGTATACTTATAGCAAATATTACAAGTAATTAATTAATTAATTAATTTTGTGCTTGGCCCCCACAACTTTTAAGAGCACATGTACACAAATCTTGTATGCACTTAATTAATTACTAAAGCAAACAAATAATGGCCCGAAGAAGATACTTAATTTGGCTACCGTGTGAACTATCACATGGTAGATGTGTGCTCTTCCCTTTTCTCATTTGCCGACAATCCGTCTGATTCTTGTATGATTGCTTTTTATTAATATTTTAATCAGTAGTTTGTTTTTTTATTACATGGCCTCGGGTATTTGATGGAGCAATATGTTTTTTTTTTTTTTTTTTTCACGAAGACTTCTTAAAACCTCAGGATTATATAATAAAAAAGGAGTAATTTTGTGCTTTGAGTACGGACAAGTTACAGTAGTATTTAGAATATTTTTTTAAAATTTTTTATAGTTATAAATTATTATTTTTATATGTTTTTATATTATTTTAATGTGTTAATATTAAAAATAAATTTTAAAAAATAAAAAATTATTATTTTAATATATTTTTAAATAAAAATATTTTTAAGAACCATTTAAAGTTTTTTTTTAATGTTGTGGTAGTTGTTATTTTTAAACTATTTTTTTTATAAATATATAAAAATATTGTATATATTTTTAAAATTTTAAAATTTTATTTTTTATATTAGCATATTTACAAATATAATAAGTTAATTTAAAATAAAAAATAAAAATATTTTAATTTTTTTTAAATACACTTCAAACACGAAATCACAAAAAACAATTAATATCTTGCACTTTGGGCATAAATTTTCTTTTATTTCTCGTCGGCATCGAATATTTCAAAAATTCTTTCGGGACCCTCCAAGAAAAGGTGCAAATCACTAGCTAGTATTTGACTTCTCGAACACACCAACAAAACAGCCTTATTTGAAAGAGACCTCTTCCTTGTTATATATGGCTGCAACTTATAGGTCCATCATTTTAAGGCCCATCAAGATCATAGGGCTAGGTGTCCTGATTGCTCATGTCGGGCAACCATAATCCGACAAGTGGCATTATAACTGAATTATTAGCCGTCAGATCATTATAGTCAAATCAACTCCCTTTTAACTTTTTGGTGATGTTGATGTGTCCACATCTTAGTCGATTTCCGTACAAATTTGCGGGCCCTAAAAATGAAAGGTTTTTTTTTTTAAAAAAGATAATGCTTGCGTCAGAGACCTTTAATTGGTTGCTGGAGAGTAGTTGTCAACAACAGTATCACGTGAGGGCTGGGTACAGTGCACGTGCCTATTGTTTTATATGAAAAATCTGCGTTTACCGAACAGTATATTTCCGAATCTATCATCAAAAGTCAAATTAAAAGAAAAGTTAATTATTGTTAGAAAAACACTGAATATTAGACTTGGATTTACTATAGATTATAATAGTAGAATTATATTTTTATTTATAAAAAAAATTATTATAATTATTTTGTAGGGGTAGATTAGTATTTTTATAGAATTCATTAAGTAATTCTTCAATTGTTGATAGGCATTTATATACTTTCATCATAAGTTTTTTATATGGTAAATTACTTTAGTATCTTTAAAATAATTTTTACCTTCACTATAGCTAAGGGGATTGTTGATTTTTTTACTTTTTTTTTAAAGAGTCCAATGAATTTTTCACCCTTTAAAGAAAAAGTCTCCAAGCATCTTTATAGGGGCTGATTCATTATTTTATAATGGTTTTATAGCAATAATTATTTGATATTAAGAATTATGTTATCTTTTGATACATAAAAAATAAAAAGCTGCTAATGCGTGCACAACATGCATCAGCATATTAGTATTTTAATCATTTTATTGTCTTCGAGCTACATGCATGAATGATTGCAATGGTGAAAAAAACAATTTCATCATGTCATTGAATGTATCCGAATATTCTTTTTTTTCCTAGCAACACGTGTAAAATGATAATGTTCAATTTGACACCAATTCAATTTTTTTTCCTTTCATTTCTCTCTCATATGCCTCCACTGTCATGCTGCTCATGGAAAAAACGCATCAGCCTTTTAACTTTTTTTCTTTTCAGATTCAATCTCTGTTTTATTTGAAAAAATCACTTAAAATTGAATAGTTTTTTCAATTTCATCCTAAAGTTTTTCATCTCTTGAATTTGTTCCCCACTCTTTTAATTTTTATTAGATGGCTTAAAGATTTTATTTGTTTCTTGTGATTTTATCCTTATTTTTTTTCCTCGGTTCTTTTATCAAAGTTTTTATATTTTTTAATTTTTTTCTTCAAATCAAATTTATGATTTTTTTTCAAAAGTAATTATATTTATTTTATTTTAGCCCTTCTTCTTTTGATTTTTGATTTTTTGATTTTTTATTTTATCAAAGTTTTTATGGTTTTTAATTTTATCATTTAAATCAACTTTATAATTTTTTTCATTTTAATAATAATAATAACAACAACAACAACAACAATATTGATTGTCGTAGTTTTTTTATGATAGCAATAGTTGCAATGATAATAATTGTTTTACCCTTTTTGTGGGGGAGTGACAATACTTCCCGAGTGATGTCTTGGAATAACTTACACGAAGATTGATGTCTTTTCTCAAGTGTAGAAGTGTCAAAGTAATAAATAACCTAGTAAGATTGGGGTCGAACTACAAGGAGGTTAACTATATAAATTATTAACACAACCAAAAGACTAATGTCTTCTCCCAAGTGTAGGAGTGTCGAAGTAATAAATAAATCGGCAAGACCGGGATAGAACCACAAGAAGGTTAACTATATAAATAATAAATGATGATGATGATGATGATGATGATGATGATGGAGCTGATGAGTTAAAAAAGACTTTGAGATATAAGATTAATGTGAAGATCAAATAATTATAAAAATAGGTGTCAAGTTTAGAGGATCCACTAATGGTATTTCATACAAGTATAATATAAACTCTTTTTATTACTCAACTAGAAACCACACATAAAAGAGGTTCCAATCAGATTATAAATTGTTAACCTAATTATATTAGTTATCTTATTCGAATAATGTTAATACTTATAAATGTTGTTAGGTATTCTGATTGATACTTAAAAGTGTATTTTTATCAAGGTTTTATATCATCATTTTGCACTTAAAGTATCAATAACTCCTTAACTAAAGCATGTTTTATAGTAATATATCTAATAATATAAGATACCATTAATTTATGGTAAATGTTCATTTTAAATGCAGGCCTATCAAATAAATAAAAGGATTGATTGATGAATTTAAGAACTGAAATTAAAAGGACAAAGAGATGGCCAAACTTAGAAAAGAGATGTCGGTGCAATCCAAACCAGAACACTATTTGGTAATTGGGTCATATTTAGAGTTGTAGATCTCATATTTTGGTCTACTTTATATGGATGGAAAAGTAAGACATAGGTCTACAACTTTCATATGGAGCCCAAGATCTAAAAAGGCCATTTTCAAGTCCAAATTGTAGCAACAACAAAGAAGCCCGAATCTGTCTTCTAGCCCAAGCACTGTTCAGTGTTTGACCCATATCTGGAGTTCTAGAAGTCCAAATGAGCTGAATTTTTTACAAAAG
>NW_011500159.1:183318-195891 GCF_000495115.2 Populus euphratica
TATTATTATTATTATTATTATTATTATTATTACTATTGTTGTTGTTGTTATTGTTGTTTTATAATTGTTGTTTATAATTTGTACAATTAACCTCCCTGTGGTTCGACCCCGGTCTTGCCGGGTTATTTATTACTTCGACACTCCTGCACTTGGGAGAAGACATCAATCTTTTAGTCGTGTCAAGTTTTTGGCGCCGTTGCCGGGGAGGTAAGTTCTTGTATAAATTATAGTATTTATTTTATTTTCTCTTTTCACTTTTCTTGTATATAACTTTGTTTCTTTTCTTTTGTTTCTTTTTATTTTGTTTTCTTCCTCCTTCTTTTGCTTTCTTCTTCTTTTTTATTTTATTCCTACACGTGCATGAGAGTGTGGTCACGTACATCAAGTGGTAGACTTTGTAGGGTATCCTCATCATTTTCAGAAAATATGGCCGAAGAAGATAATCAATCACTTCATAATGAGAATAATGAGAATAACCGTGCTAGAACACTTAGAGACCACATGAATCCCACAAGAACAAGTGCACCATCATGCATAGTTTTTCCTCCTGATGCATCTCATTTTAATTTTAAGCCAGACATTATTCAACTTTTACCTTATTTTCATGACTTAGAATTGGAAAATCCATACTTGCATTTAAGGGAATTTGAGGAGGTCTGCAACACCTATAATAATTTAAATTGTAGCATGAACACCATCAGATTAAAGCTTTTTTCTTTTTCATTAAAAGATAAAGCTAAAACATGGCTACAAAATTTATGACCAGGATCCATTCGTGCTTGGGATGAAATGCAACAACAGTTTTTAAAGAAGTTTTTCCCATCTCATAGAACAAACTCTTTCAAAAGACAAATCACCACTTTCACTCAAAAACCAGGAGAAACATTTTACCAATGTTGGGATAGGTATCAAGACTTGCTTAATACTTGCCCTCATCATGGTTTTGAAACATGAAGATTGGTTTCACATTTTTATGAAGGGTTAACACCTAGAGATAGGCAAATGGTTGAATTGATGTGCAATGGAACTTTTGAAGATAAAGACCCTGATGAAGCAATGAAGTACTTAGATTTATTAGCTGAAAATGCTCAAAATTGGGACACTGCAGGTACTTATGAGGCACCAAGTAAAACTCAACCTCATACATCTAGTGGAGGTATGTACAACCTTAGGGAAGATCATGACCTCCAAGCTAAGTTTGCATCTTTAGCTAGAAAAGTCGAGGCACTAGAATTGAAAAAGTGTGGTAACTTAAAATCTGTTGAAAACATTGTGTATCAAATATGTGAAACAAATGAACACTCAACCAATAACTGTCTAACCTTGCCTTCTTTTAAGGAATGTCTCCATGAATAAGCCCATGCTTTAAACAGTTTTCAAAGGGCCAACCACAACCCATACTCTCAAATATACAACCCTGGTTGGAGAAATCACCCAAATTTCAGTTAGAAGAGCGATAATAACAATGTACAAACTTCACAACCACCGTTTCAAGCACACCACAATTTCCAAAACTCTCATAGATATGTACCTCCTTATGCTCTACCTCCTAGAAGAAATCTTGAGGAAACATTGCATGCATTCATTGAAAAGCAAGAGACAATCAACACTTAACTTGCTCAAAACATGACAGATTTTAAAGATACTCTTGCAAAATTAACATCTGCTCTCAATTTTCAAGAGAAAGGTAAGTTTCCATCTCAACCACAATAAAATCCTAAGGGGCAATACAATGCAAATGTAAGTAGTTCCGGAAGCCAACACATGGATCAAGTCAAATCAGTCACTACTCTTTGTAATGGTAAGGTTATTGAAAAACCCTCTCTTGAACCTTATGAGAAAGATGATGAGTCAATCTCTGAGAGTAAGGAAGGGGTTGAATCTGAAAATTGCAAAGAAAAGACTGATTCTCCGCCAGCACTTCCATTTCCTCAAGCCATGACCAAACAAAGGAAAGTCAATCACAACTCTGAAATTTTTGAAACTTTCAAACAGGTAAGAATCAATATACCTTTGTTGGATGCTATTAAACAGGTTCCTTCCTATGCTAAATTTTTGAAAGATCTATGCACTATGAAGAGGAAACTGAATGTGAAAAAGAAAGCCTTTCTAGCCGAACAAGTAAGTGCTATTCTTCAGAATAATAATGCTTTGAAATATAAAGACCCTGGTTGTCCTACAATTTCTTGCTTTATTGGAGAGCATAAAATTGAAAGAGCCTTACTTGATCTCGGTGCTAGTGTGAATTTACTTCCATATTCAGTTTTTCAAAATCTCAATCTAGGTGAGTTAAAACAAACTTCTATAACTCTTTTACTTGCCTATAGATCTGTTAAAGTGCCTAGAGGTATAGTCAAAGATGTGTTAGTACAAGTTGATAAATTCATTTATCTTGTGGATTTTGTTATCTTAGACACAAAACCTGTTGAAGCATGTAATTCATTTCTTGTTATTTTAGGATGTCCGTTTCTTGCAACTTCTAACGCATTGATTAATTGTAGGAATGGACTGATGAAGCTATCATTTGGAAACATGACATTAGAGATGAATATTTTCAACATTTGCAAGCAACCTAGAGATGATAATGATTTACAAGAAGTAGATCATATTGACGAATTAGTTTATGATCAACTTAAATCTACTTTAAGTAAAAATGAGTTGGAGGAATCTGAAGATTTGCAAATGATTTATTCTAAGAAAGAAATCACGGATGAAAAACGCACTGAAAATGTTGATGCAGATCTTTTGTCAAAAGTGACAACAAATTTGACATCTGACATCACACCAATCGATGATTACTTTCCTAACGAATCCTTACTTTCTCTTAGTCCAATGCCTTGGGATGATAAAAATATCAATTTTCTTGCTTTAGGAGATTTGCCAGTTGATTGGAGTACCCAAGAAAAAGAAAAGTTTTTGAACGAAGTGAAGAACTTTATTGGGATGACCCTAACTTATTCAAATTTTGTCCTGCTCAAATATTTCAAAGATTTATTCCCGACAATGAGTTTTTCTCACCCCGGTCAAATAGCGGACAACGGTACTCCGTGACTTAAGTCGGTTCTTTCAGTTTCCCATAATAAATGATATTTGTGTATATATTTGTGCAATTCTTTAAATCTCTCTTCCAATTCTCATTTGATAATGGACACTAATCTTGAAAAATTGAAAAAGTATTTTCCCGTTCTGCCTTAGAATGCGATTACAAAAATTTACCATGCTAGATGTGCAAGATTGAGATTGTTAATGAATCATGGAATTCTTGAAGATATTCGCTGGTTGATTGAAGCAAAGCTTCGATTATCAGGTGAGTCCTCTAATTCCTTCATTTCACACATGCCTGGAACAGGTAAAAGCACTTTTGCAAAGAAACGTCGTGCAAAACGACTGAAAGTCTGTCATAGATGTGCCAGATGGACTTATAATGCACAATGTCGTTCTTTAGGAATGATATCTATAAACCGTGAAGATAAAATACAATTCATTAAGGATGGCCTGAGTAAGGAGTCTTTAGATAATCTTTTATTAACTCTTGAGACGCATCCTAGTGGAGATATGCATCGTGCAATTCATGATTTATGGCCCCATTTTCATAAAGAACATGATCGACTTAGTCTTGGAAATCTGACTAAAAAAGACTCTGTTTGCTAGTTTTTAAGAAAACTGGATGGGAAGCCTATCCCCGATCCATAGAGGGCGTTTAAGCCGTTCTTGGACGTAAAACCAAGGGAAGATGTGAGCCACAATCACAACTACCTATACATACACATGCTTTTTCAAAAGTAAATAAATAAATAAAGAGAGAGAGAGAGTGTGTGAGACTCCAGCTGGCCTACATATAGGTGGTATGATTGCCTTTCTAATTTCTCATCTATAAAATCCTCTCTTCCTTCCTTTCATTTCTACTCAACCCATACATTCAACAAATACAGAAGTGTGTAGAAATGGCAAGTTCCTCAGGTCATCAAATAAGAAATATTTGTGTTTTCGGTGGATCTAGTCCTGGGAAAGAAAAGGAGTTTTTAGAATCAGCAAATCATCTTGGTCAGGTGCTAGCTGAGAGAAAGATTCATTTAGTGTATGGGGGAGGCAGTCTTGGGTTAATGGGAGGTGTGTCAATAGCTGCATTTTTAGGAGGTAGTCAAGTTTTGGGGGTCGTCCCTGAAGCTTTGGCACAAGGGGACATCATTGGAAAAACAATTGGAGAGGAACTTCAGGTCTCCACAATGTCGGCTCGAATGAATGCAATGTTTAACCATGCTGATGCCTTCATTGCTTTACCAGGTGGTCTAGGCATATTGGAAGAGATCTTTCATATTTCCTCTTGGGCTCAATTGCACATTCACCATAAACCCATAGGTTTGTTAAATGTTAATGGTTATTATGATAAGTTGTTGTCTTTTCTTGATCATGCTGTGGAACAGGAATTTCTAACATCTTCTGCACGACAAATCATAATCTCTGCTACTACTGCTGAACAATTGATTGACCAACTACAATCTTTCATTCCTGTGATTGATCCTTCCATGAGTCGCATAAATTGGTCATCTAAGGAAAGCCGTAAAAAGCTTAGATTGGATTTGAGCCTTCATTTGTGAATGTTTATGTCTTTTGGTTTTATTATTGTGTTTTGTTATTTCTTATTTTTGTTTCAGTGTGTTTCAGGTTTTGTCAGTGTTCGTTATTTCAGGTGATATCTTTTATACTCTATCTTTCTACCTTAGAACATTGAGGACAATGTCTCGTTTTGGTTGGGGGGAGAGGGTAGTAGTTGATAAAAAAAAAAATTGTTTTTCATTTCATAAAGCATGTGCATAATTGTTGTTACTAGGATGGCAGAGTAAAGGAGTTCTTTTGTTAAAGTGACTCTTGAGACGCATCTTAGTAACCATTCTTAACAAGGTCTATTATAATACTTCCTGAAATATTCAGGTTTACAAACTCTCGTATTGTTACCACTTAATTCTGCTCATATACTTATTTAACATGTATTCTTAAACCTTAATTTACACACACACACTTTAACATATGATTGTGGGTTGCATATTGGATTATTACATTATTTATGTTCTTTTGTTAAAGGTAACAACTAAGGGAAAGGGATTGTATATAATTAAAAAGAAAAAAAAAAAAAAAAAAAAAAAAAAAAAAAAAAAAAAAAAAAAAAAAAAAAAAAAAAAGAAAAAAAAAAGAAAAAAAAGAAAAAAAAATGATGATAATAAAAATGTAGATAAGTTTGATTTCGTAGCCTCCCTAACCTAAGCAATTAAGCCCGAAGGGGTGTTTTAACACCTAATACCCTAAAGTCAACTGACTTGGGAGCTATTGGCCCAACGCTTGTTACATGGGTTGAGGAGAAAAGCTTAAAGGAATCAAACATTGCACTATCTACATATCAGTATCTGCGACCCGAGTTACTAAGCTCGTAGGGGTGTCTTAACACCTAATGCCCTAAGACCAACTGGTCTGGGAGTCATTAGCTGAAAGCTCGTTACATGGGTTAAAGATGCATGATGTTTTTAAAGTATATGTATATAGAGTTAAAAAAAAAAAAAAAGACAAAAATAGTAATCCCAACCCAAGGAAGTTAACCTTAAACATTAGAACAAAAATTTTGTTTTCTTCCAAGAAAAGCCCCATAATTATGTGTTGATACATTGAGCACAAAAGAAAGGTTTATTAATATCTTGTTAAGAGGTATTGAGCAGATATATAAATTTAATGAGAGTTTGTTTATCTGGATAGACTAATGGAAGTTAAATGATGAATACCTTGCTTTGTGAAATTTGCAAATTTGTTTTCTATTTTAACGCTTTGATTACTAGGGACTAGTAATAAGCTGGTTGGGGGGTGTGATTAGTACTTAAAAGTGCATTTTTATCATGGTTTTATATCATCATTTTGCACTTGAAGTATCAATAACTCCTTAACTAAAATATGTTTTATAATAATGTATCTAATAATATAAGATACCTATAATTTATGGTAAATGTCTATTTTTAATGCAGGCCTATCACATAAATGAAAGGATTGATTGATGACTTGAAGAACTTAAATTGCAAGGATAAAGAGATGGCCAAACTTAGAAAAGAGATGTCGGTGCAATCCAAACCGGAACACTGTTCGGTAATTGGGTCATATCTGGAGCTACAGATCTCAGATTTAGGTCCAATTTATATGGATGGAAAGGTAAGACATAGGCCTACAACTTTCATATGGAGCCCAAGATCTAAAAAGGCCATTATCAAGTCCAAATTGTAGCAACAACAAAGAAGCCCGAATCTGTCTTCCAGCCCGAGCACTATTCGGTATTTTGGCCATATCTGGAGTTCTAGAAGTCCAAATGAGCTGAAATTTTTACACAAGAAAGCTGAGACAATTGCCTACAACTTTCATGTTTACAACTGGCTCCAATTTTGACGTTATCAATGACGTTTTGGGCAGACAAGAGAAGATAAGGATTGTCACCAAGTCAAAAGTTGGTCACCCACTTATCAATTAGTCATCAAATCAATAGTTCCCATTTTTGGCCTATAAAAGGAGGCATTTGCCATGCATTTAGGCATCTTGATTTCCAGATCAAGATCATGCTCTTCCTTTCTCTCTTTGTATTTTTTATGCTTTGTTTTCATTAATATTAAGTTTATGCCTTTCATTTCCTTTCCTTTACTTAGTTAACTTTTATGTTCTTATTTTGTTTATCTATTTTGCTTTCTTTCATTATGTCTAGCTAAGTTAATTATGTCAAGGTGAAAAGGTTACACTAATGGTGTAAGAATAAGTATAATGTAAACTTAATATGGACTTTAATGTTTGATACTAACATGTTTTATATTTGCTATCTTGTTCACTCTTTAATACTTTGCTTGTTAAATGACTAATCTTGATTTATGTTGTATAACACTTGGTACAACAAATGCTTGGCACTTTCATAGCCCATAATGTATGGTATAACCGACACCTGAGCTATGAAAGGAACTTGATTTGTTGTTAACATAAGTTATAATCATGAATGCTTGACGAGATTTACAAGTATTAGCATTAATTGAATAAGATGACTAATGTAATCATGTTAACAATATATAATCTGATTGGAACCTCCTTTGTGTGTGGTTTCCAATTCAATAATAAGAGTTTATACTATACTTGTTTGATATACCATTAGTGGAACCTCTAACCTTGACATTTGTTATTATCATTGTTTAATCGTTACATTAATATTCCATCTCAAAGTTCTCATCATCTTCTTCTTCTTCTCTTTCTTTATTATTATTATTATTACTACTACTACTACTACTACTACTACTACTACTACTACTACTACTACTACTACTACTACTACTACTACTACTACTACTACTACTACTACTACTACTACTACTACTACATCAAACATTAAAGTCCATGTTGAGTTTATACCATGTTTATTTTTACACCATTAGTGTAACGTTTTCACATTGACATAATAAACTTAACTAAACATAATAAAAAAGAGAAACATAAATAAACAAGATAAGAATATAAATAATATACAAGTTAACTAAGTGAAGGAAATGAAATTAAAAGCATAAATAAGAGATTAATATAAGCAAAACTTAAGTAGTACAAGAATATAAAAAAAGAACAAAAACATGATCTTAATTTGAAAACCAAGATGTCTAAATGCATGACAAATTTGGAACTATTGGTTTGTTGACTAATTATTGAGTGGGTGACCACATCTTGACTTGGAGACAATTCTTATTTTCTTATCTAAATATAACGTCATTGTTAACAAATTGTCTTCATGAAAGTTCTAGAAAATTATCTCAGGTTTTGAAAAAAATCAGTGCATTTGGACTTCTAGAACTCGAGATATGGGATGAGCACTGAATAGTGTCTGGGCTGTAGGATAGATTTAGACTTTTTCGTTGTTGCTACAATTTGCCTTGAAAATGGCTTTTTTGAATCTTAGATTCTTTATGAATGTTTTAGGCCTATGTCTTAGCTTTCCATCCATATAAAGTAGACCTAAATTTAAGTTCTACAGCTCTAGTTATGATCTAATAACCAAATGGTGTTCTAGTTTGGACTGAACCAACATCTCTTTTCTAATTTGTAGTGATGTCGTGGTCGCACAAATTAATTACCCTAGCTTAAAACACAACACACAAGATAGTATACAGCAAGCAAGGGGTCGATCCCACAAGAAAGATTTAGTTCAGATTTTTATGCTATACGTTATGCAATTGGGGGGTTTTGATTTGTAATGATCTAAACTATGGAAGAAATTAAACTAGCAAATAAAATCAATTGAAATCGAAATTTATCAAGAAAACAAACCTTAGTTGCAACCACACATCCAACAATAGAAATTAGAACCGATCCTTGAAACAAAACTACAATTTATATTCTGAATTTTTATCTTTTCTTAATGTTGGTTAATTAACAGATCCGCCGTATAACTAACCCTAACCAACAAATAATCAAACTTAGCAATAAATTGTTCACAATAATAACTTAGAGTTCTGCTCTAGCAATTATCAACAACAATCATAGAAAATATGCATAGGAAAACAATCATACTCATTGATAATATAAACTGAAAATAAAAGCAAGAATAAATCTCATGGTTCTTGAAATCCGAATGTTTGTTGTGTCCTTGCAACCAAGAAAAGAGCTTAGCCCTGCATAATTATTGAACAACTACTCTTAAAGAATGAAGAGAGCATGATTTTTAGGTTTGTAGAGGAGAGAATTTGAAGAGTTTATAGCCTTTGAGTCAAGAATCCAAAAAAATTGAGTTTGCATAAATTGGACTTCTATAGCTCCAGATATTGAATTTTGAATAGACAAAGGTCAATAGTGGCAGAATGTGGGATTTGACTTTGAAGGATGTGATTTCCATGATCTTTCTCTTTTTATTTTTCTTGCATTACATTTCCAGAAAGGTATGGATGTTAGCTTTTTAGTGCCACTGGAATCACTTCATTTCAATCTCTAGAACTCACGCTCTGCACAAAACATCGACTAAACATCAAATCTGCCAATTATCTCGAATTTACTCCTTTTTGCATTTTTCATCCAAAAGTGCCTTCAAAACATAAAACAAAGAATATCAAGGCATTTTACATATAAAACATGGACAAAAAATTAGGTAAATATGGGTGAAACTATCAAATAATATGGTTACATCATTATTTTAGCCTTCTTTTTTCTTCTCAAATCAATCTCTTGATTTATATGATAGGCCTATATTTAATATGAACATTTACTATAAATTAAAGGTATCTTATATTATTAGATATATTATTATAAAACATGCTTTAGTTAAGGAGTTATTGATACTTCAAGTGCAAAATGATGATATAAAACCATGATAAAAATACACTTTTAAGTACTAATCACCCCCCAACTAGCTTATTACTATTGCTTAGTAATCAAAGCGTTAAAATAAAAAAAACAATTTGCAAGTTCCATAAAGCAAGATATATAAATAAACTCTTATTAAATTTATATATCTGCTCAATACCACTTAACAAGATATTAATAAACCTTTCTTTTGTGCTCAATGTATCAACACATAATTACGGGGCTTGTGGAAGAAAACAATGTTATGTCTAATGTTTAAGGTTAACTTCTTTGAGTTTGGATTATTATCTCTCTTTTTTTCATTTTTTCTCTTTTTAATATATATACATATAATGCAATGTATCTTTAACCCATGTAATAAGCTTTCAGCTAATGACTCCGAAACCAATTGGTTTTAGGGCATTAGGTGTTGAGACACCCCCACGAGCTTAATTACTCGTGTTGTAGATACTAATACATAGATAGTGCAATGTTTGATTCCCTTAAGCTTTTCTCCTCAACCCATGTAACAAGCGTTGGGCCAATAGCTCCCAAGTCAGTTGACTTTAGGGTATTAGGTGTTAAAACACCCCTTCGGGCTTAATTGCTTAGGTTAGGGAGGCTACGAAACCAAACTTATCTACATTTTTATTATCATCATTTTTTTTCATTTTTTTTCTTTTTTTTTTCTTAATTATATTTTTGTAAATTATATACTATCATTTTCCCTTAGTTGTTACCTTTAACAAAAGAACATAAATAATGTAATAATCCATTGTGCAACCCACAATCATATGTTAAAGTGTGTATGTAAAAATGAATGTTTAAGAATACTTGTTAAATGAGTATATAAGCATAATCAATTGATGATAATGCGAGAGTTTGTAAATCTAAATATTTCATGAAGTATTCTGATAGACCTTGTTATGAATATTGCAAATAACCATTGGAAAATATTTACTAAGATGCGTCTCATGAGTCACTTTAACAAAAGATCTCTTTTACTATGTCATCCTAATAACAATAGTTTTGCAAATGGTTTATAAAATAATTTTTTACAAATTAGGGCTTAAAACATAGTTGTGATTATGACTCACATCTTCCCTTAGTTTACGTCCAAGAACAGCTTAAACGCCCTCTATAGATCGAGAATAGGCTTCTCATCTAGTTTTCTTAAAAACTAGCAAACATGGTCTTTTATAGTTAGATTTTCAAGACTATATCGTGCATGTTCTTTATGAAAATTGAGTTATAAATCATGAATTGTATAATGCACATCTCCACCAGAATATATTCAAAAGTCAATAGAAGATTATCTAAAGATTCCTTATGTTTTGAAATAAATCCTAACTTTTAACAGTTTTCACAATCTTTGCAGAACACATGTGTGTCTTTGAACATAATGGGCTAATATAATCCATATTGTATGATTTTTAAAGTTGTCTTTTTTTTACTAGAAATAACTCTCACATACCTCAGAATGACAAAGTTTAAGGACACTACTTACCTCATTGTCGGGAGCATATTTTTGAAATATTTGATCAGGATAATATTTTAATAAGGGCTATCCCAATAAAAATTTTCACTTTGTTCAATAACTTTCCTTTATCTTCAGTACTCGAGTAAGTTGGCAAAAATTCTAAAGCAAGAAAATTGATATTTTTAGCAAACCAAGGCATTGAACTAAGAGAAAGTAAAGATTCATCAGGAAAGTAATCATCAATTGATGTGTTGTTGGATGGCAAATCTATTCCCAATCTTAAAAAAAGATTTGTATCATTATTTTCGGTGCTTTTCTTGTCCTCGATTTCTTCTTGAGAATAAATCATTTGCAAATTTACATATTCATCAAACTTAGTTTTACTTAAGGTAGATTCAAATTGATCATAAACTGATTCTTCAATATGATCTACTTCTTATAAATCATTATTATCTCTAGGTTACTTGAAATTGTTAAAAATATTCATCTTCAATGTCATGTTTCAAAATGATAGCTTCATCAATCCATTCCTACAATTAATCAATGCATTAAAAGTTGCAAGAAATGGATGTCCTAAAGTAACATGAAATGAATTACATGTTTTAACAAGTTGAATGTCTAAGACAATAAAATCCACAAGCTAAAAAAATTTATCAACTTGTATTAACACATCTTGAACTATTTCTTTAGGCACTTTTACAGATCTATCAGCAAGTAAAAGAGTTACAAAAGTTGGTTTTAACTTACCTAGATTGTGACCTTTAAAAACTGAATATGGAAGTAAATTCACAATAGCTCTAAGATTAAGTAAAGCAATTTCAATTTTATGTTCTCCAATAAAGCAAGAAATCACAGGACAATAGGATCTTTATGTTTCAAAGCATTATTGTTTTGAAAAATTACACTTCCTTGTTTAGCTAAAAAGACTTTCTTTTTCACATTCAGTTTTCTCTTCACTATGCACAAATCTTTCAAAAATTTAGCATAAGAGGATACCTGTTTAATAACATCTAATAAAGGTATATTGATCCTTACTTGTTTGCAAGTTTTAAAGATTTCAGAGTTATGACTGACTTTTCTTTGTTTGGTCATGGCATGAGGAAATGGAAGTGCTGGCGGAGAATCAGTCTTTTCTTTGTAATATTCATATTTAACCCCTTCCTTACCTTTAGATATTGACTCATTGATTAGTACTTAAAGGTGCATTTTTATCAAGACTTTATATTATCATTTTGCACTTAAAGTATCAATAACTCCTTTACTAAAGTATGTTTATAATAACAAATGTTCATTTTAAATGCAGGCCTATCACATAAATGAAAGGATTGATTAATGAGTTCAACTACTCAAATTGAGAAGACAAAGAGAGGGTTAAGCTTATAAAAAAGATGTTGGTTCAATCCAAACTGAAACACTGTTTAGTCATTGGGTCATATCTGAAGCTGTAGATCTCGGATTTAAGTCTGCTTTATATGAATAGAAAGCTAAAACATAGGCCTACAATTTTCATATCGAGCCCAATATTTAAAAATACCATTTTCAAGTCCAAATTGTAGCAACAACAAAGAAGTCTGAATTTGTCCTGCAAACAGAACACTGTTCAGTGTTTGACCAATATATGGAGTTTTAGAAGTCCAAATGACCTTCATTGTTTTTTCTGGAAAGCTGAGATAATTTCCTACAACTTTCATGTTTTCAAGTGGCTCTAATTTTGACGTTATCAATGACGTTTTGGGCAGACAAGAGAAGATAAGGATTGTCAC
>NW_011500159.1:195943-202750 GCF_000495115.2 Populus euphratica
GTATAATCTAATTAGAACCTTCTTTGTATGTGGTTTCTAACTGAATAATAAGAATTTATACTATACTTGTTTGACATACTATTAGTGGATCCTCTAACCTTGACATCTGTTGTTATCATTACATTAATCTTCCATCTCAAAGTTCTCATCAACTTCTTCTTCTTCTTCTTTATAATTATTATTATTATTATTATTACTACTACTATTACTGCTATACCTACAACTATTACTATTACTATTACTATTTGCAAACTACTATTTTACCCTTGGTTAGCAAGCTTGGGTTTAGGGGTATATGACTCTTTTCAATGGGGCTTATTAGTAATTACATTAAAGAAGGGTGTTAATTAGTAATTTCATGTTTTTTATGTAGTATAATTACCAAATGACCCTCAAAAAAAGTTATCTTATGTTTAGGGGCTTTTCGGGTTTTTTATATTTTTTATACATGTTAATTACTTAAAACTACGTGTTGCCTTTAAGAACTACTTGCATTTAAATTGTATTATCCATCCGGATTTTGCTGTGGTTAAGATGAAAACTTACCTTTCTCTTGAAAACTGAGAGTAAATTTGAGTTTTGCATGAGCATTTTTTTAGATTTGTCATGGTTTAAGCATTTTGAGTGTTGATTATTGACACGACTAAAATATTGATGTCTTCTCCCAAGTGCAGGAGTGTCGAAGTAATAAATAACCCGGCAAGACCGGGGTCGAACCACACGGAGGTTATCCACTAATGGTATATCAAACAAGTATAGTATAAACTCTTATTATTGAATTGGAAACCACACACAAAGGAGGTTCCAATCAGATTATATATTGTTAACATGATTACATTAGTCATCTTATTCAATTAATGCTAATACTTGTAAATCTCGTCAAGCATTCATGATTATAACTTATGTTAACAACAAATCAAGTTCCTTTCATAGCTCAGGTGTCGGTTATACCATACATTATGGGCTATGAAAGTGCCAAGCATTTGTTGTACCAAGTGTTATACAACATAAATCAAGATTAGTCATTTAACAAGCAAAGTATTAAAGAGTGAACAAGATAGCAAATATAAAACATGTTAGTATCAAACATTAAAGTCCATATTAAGTTTACATTATACTTATTCTTACACCATTAGTGTAACCTTTTCACCTTGACATAATTAACTTAGCTAGACATAATGAAAGAAAGCAAAATAGATAAACAAAATAAGAACATAAAAGTTAACTAAGTAAAGGAAAGGAAATGAAAGGCATAAACTTAATATTAATGAAAACAAAGCATAAAAAATACAAAGAGAGAAAGGAAGAGCATGATCTTGATCTGAACACCAAGATGCCTAAATGCATGGCAAATGCCTCCTTTTATAGGCCAAAATTGGGAACTATTGATTTGATGACTAATTGATAAGTGGGTGACCAACTTTTGACTTGGTGACAATCCTTATCTTCTCTTGTCTGCCCAAAACGTCATTGATAACGTCAAAACTGGAGCCAGTTGCAAACATGAAAGTTGTAGGCAATTGTCTCAGCTTTCTTGTGTAAAAACTTCAGCTCATTTGGACTTCTAGAACTCCAGATATGGCCAAAATACCGAATAGTGCTCGGGCTGGAAGACAGATTCGGGCTTCTTTGTTGTTGCTACAATTTGGACTTGATAATGGCCTTTTTAGATCTTGGGCTCCATATGAAAGTTGTAGGCCTATGTCTTACCTTTCCATCCATATAAATTGGACCTAAATCTGAGATATATAGCTCCAGATATGACCCATTTACCGAACAGTGTTCCGGTTTGGATTGCACCGACATCTCTTTTCTAAGTTTGGCCATCTCTTTATCCTTGCAATTTAAGTTCTTCAAGTCATCAATCAATCCTTTCATTTATGTGATAGGCCTGCATTAAAAATAGATATTTACCATAAATTATAGGTATCTTATATTATTAGATACATTCTTATAAAACATATTTTAGTTAAGGAGTTATTGATACTTCAAGTGCAAAATGATGATATAAAACCATGATAAAAATGCACTTTTAAGTACTAATCAATTATCTCATACTTTTCAATAAATGCATACAATGTTTTCTTAATATTTCTTCTAGGAGGTGGAGTATAAGGGGGTGCATATCCATGAGAATTTTGGAAATTATAGTGTGCTGAAAATGATGGTTGTGAAGTTTGTGCATTATTATTATTACTCTTTCAACTGAAATTTAGGTGATTTCTCCAACCAGAGTTGTATGTTCGTGAATATGGGTTATAATTTAGCCTTTGAAAACTATTTAAGGCATGGCTTATTCATGGAGACATTCCTTGAAAGAAGGCAAAGATGTACAATCATTGATTGAGTGTTTATTGGTTTCACAGATTTGACACACAATTTCTTGAGCATATTTTAATTGACCACTCCTTTTTAATTTTAGTGCCTTGACTTTTCTAGCTAAAGATGCAAACTTGGCTCCATGATCTTCCCTAATGTTATACGTTCCTCCAGTAGATGTATGAGGTTGAGTTTTACTTGGTGCCTTATAAGTGCTTGTAGTGTCCTAATTTTGAGCATTTTCAGCTATCAATTCTAGGTATTCCATTGCTTCATTAGGGTTTTTATCTTCAAAAGTTTCATTACACATCAATTCCACCATTCATGTATCTTTAGGTGTTAACCCTTCAAAAAAATATGAAACCAATCTCTATGTTTCAAAACCATGATGAGAGCAAGTATTAAACAAGTCTCGATACCTATCCCAATATTGATAAAAATTTTCTCCTGGTTTATGGGTGAAAGAGGTAATTTGTCTTTTGAAAGAGTTTGTTTTATGAGATGGAAAAAACTTCTTTAAAAATTATTATTGCATTTCATCCCAAACACTAATGAATCTTGGTCTCAAATTTTGTAATAATATTTTAACTTTATATTTTAATGAAAAAGAAAAGAGCTTTAATCTGATGGTGTTCATGTTACAATTTAAGTCATTATAGGTGTTACAGACCTCCTCAAATTCCCTTAAACATGAGTATGGATTTTCTAAATCTAATCCATGAAAAAAAGATAAAAGTTGAATAATGTCTGGTTTAAAATTAAAATGAGATGCATCGGGAGGAAAAACTATACATGATGGTGCACTTGTTCTTGTGGGATTCATGTGGTCTCTAAGTGTTCTAACTCGATTATTCTCGTTATTCTCATTATAAAGTGACTAATTATCTTTTTCGACCATATTTTTTGAAAATGATGAGGATACCATACAAAGTCTATAATTTAATATAGGTGACCAAACTTTCATGCACGTGTAGGAAGTAAATAAGGTTCCAATAAGATTATAAATTGTTAATATGATTACATTAGTTATCTTATTCGAATAATGCTAATACTTGTAAATGTTGTCAGGTATTCATGATTATAACTTATGTTAACAACAAATCAAGTTCTTTTCATAACATACGTGTTGGATATACCATACGGTTGGACTATGAAAGTGCGAAGTATTTATTGTACCAAGGGTTATACAACATAAATCTAAATTGAACAATGTCATTGCTAACATTAGAATTTAAACAGATAGTCTTCATGAAAGTTCTAGGAAATTATCTCAGCTTTTTAGAAAAAAAGAATCTGTATATTTGGACTTCTAGAACTCGAGAGACAGGCTGAACACTAAACAATGTCTAGGTTGCAGGATTGATTCAGACTTCTCTTTTGATACTAAGATTTAGAGTTCCAAACAGTAGAATTGAGTTTTGGACTCTCATAGATATTTTAGGTCTATGTCTGAGCTTTCTATTCATATAAAGTAGACCTAAATCCAAGAACTATAGCTTCAGATATGACCCAATGACTAAACAGTGTTTTAGTTTGGACTGAACCAACATCTTTTTTCTAAGTTTAGCCCTCTCTTTGTCTTCTCAATTTGAGTAGTTGAACTCATTAATCAATCCTTTCATTTATGTGATAGGCCTGTATTTTGAGATGAACATTTACTATAAATTAAAGGTATCTTATTATTATTAAATATGTTATTATAAAATATACTCTAGTTAAGGAGTTATTGATACTTCAAGTGTAAAATAATGATATAAAACCTTGATAAAAATATACTTTTAAATATTAATCAATGACCTTTGGTTGGTTTAGGGAGCCACTACCTAGTATTATGATTATAATGAGCCCTAAATATTTTTTTCAAAGATTCTAGATGAGGGATTGATTGCATAAAGAGAATGTATTAGCAACTCTAGTACGCCTTACCCAAGATAAGTTGTATTGGTCTTTTTCTTTGTTTTCTATGGTCCAATGATGTTTCTATCAACCTATTATAACAAGTTTGCTACGATAAACAAATCTTGATTTTCTAGATCAAGAACTTGGTCCGTAAAGGTGAAATGTCCGTAATTATCATTGAGGCTTCTTTTGAGGTAAAATTAAATTTTTTGATTATTGCATCATTCCAAATAATATTTCAGATAAGATTCTTTTGTGATTTTTATTCTTATATTATAAATGAGTGAATTGTATTATTCCCAACAGTGGTTTGAATATTAACCTTAAACAAGTTTTTTATCCTTTCATTAAAGTGAGTAATAATAAATTGTTATCCCTAATAATATATTTTTTATATTAATCCCTTTTAGGTTTTCTTATCTTTATTAAAAGTGAATAATTGTTTTCCAAAAATAAAATTTTTAATATTATTTTCAATATAGGCCAAAATCCTTTGGAATTTTACATATTTGTAAAATTGAAGCAATATATTTTTTAAAGGTGCCAAAATGTTTAGATTTTTTTAGATGCTCAAGTAATTTTTATGATTTTTTACATTTTATTTATTTAAGTCTTGTTTGGTGAATACAAAATAAGATTGCTTAATATAGGCTCATGGGATGTTTGCCAAACACACCTTTAAGCAAAAAAAAAAAAATGTTAAGCAAAGACATTGCAAGCCAAATAAAGCCTTAACTATTTGATTTAAATTTGACTCGGCTAGATTGATTTAAAACCTTCGGTTCGACTATAAACCAAACTAATGACTACTGGTTTGACTTGAAAACTTAACCAAAACTGATAGTGAAATTTAAATGGATAAAACTTAAAAAAAAACATAAAAAATCAAAATTTTTGATAAAAAATAGATCAAACACAAAAAATAAAAATAAAAATAAAGAACACAAAGAACATTCATATTAATCCCAACCAAATGATTTTCTCGCGTATTTTTCTATTGAATTTTGCTTAATATAGGTTTGTATTTTTATACCGTAAAGAAACAAATCTAGTATTAAAATACCCGGTTTTTGTCAAAACATTGAAAAAATAAAAAAAATGTTTTTATGCATACGAACAAGTCTCTAAATAAAATAATAATAAAAAGATCATATTGTATTTTTATATAACAAAAAAAATTCAAAAAATATATATTAACATGTATTTTGACTTTAATAATCAGTTTATTAAAGCCACGAGAATTAGGCTAATATTTCAAAAATTCTAAAAAAATTATTTTATCTCCTTTTAGTATATAGGGTTATGACCTTATACGTAAAATGTATTTCAGATATTAAATTATTTTATTGACGTTAGAACGGTTAGGTTTTACCCAATAAGATAAGAATCTCTTTACTAAAGAAATTTTTTCTTAAACCGTAGACGGACCAACCACTAGAAAACCCAACAAGAACTTAGATTTTATGAGACAATAAAACAATATAGCTTACCTTGGGTAGGGTGTATTTAAGGTGTTAATACCTTCCCTTTACACAACCAATCCTCATACCTAATATCTAAGACCAGTTAGGGTTTCTAATGACCAAAATACTTGATGGCGACTTTCATTCCAATTTTTATCTGATAAAAGACAATAATTCTTTATCTCCCTATATTTGACAATTTTTCTCATGATAACAACACCTACAATTTTAAGAATGGATCTTTTTGTCGCAATGCCATACACATGCGACAAACATGTTAGCTTATCGTCTTTAACAAATAATCCAAGGTTAAAATGCACCAACAAAGTGTATTCATGTATTTAGATTTTAGAGTTCTTTCGACTGCCCACACTTTTTGATCAAATCATGGCTTTTTAGTGTTAATTGAAGAAAATAGATGCTTGATTTTTGATCTACGCATGATTATGGACAAAACATTCCTTTGATTAGATGAAAACTTGTCTGGTTTGTGATTTGTATTTGCTAAATTTTGATTTGAATGTTCAATGTATTCTTCATATTATTGTTGTTTGATATATTTTTGTTAGAAAATTTTATATTTTTGTGTTTTTTTTAATTTACATATATTTTTGGTTTAATTGTTTGTTTTGTTTTAGTTTCAAGTCAAACCATAAGTTTTGGTTCAGTTCAGGGTTGAACCACTATTTTTGAGTCAACCTGATAGGTTTTGTTTTAGGTCAGTGACACGACTAAAAGATTGATGTCTTCTCCCAAGTGCAGGAGTGTCGAAGTAAAAAATAACCCGGCAAGACCGGGGTCGAACCACAAGGAGGTTAAGTGTATAAATTATAGATGACAACAACAACAACAACAACAACAACAACAACAACAACAACAACAACAACAACAACAACAACAACAACAACAACAACAACAACAACAACAACAACAACAACAACAACAACAACAACAACAACAACAACAACAACAACAACAACAACAACAACAACAACAACAACAACAACAACAACAACAACAACAACAACAACAACAACAACAACAACAACAACAACAATAATAATAATAATAATAATAATAATAATAGTAATACTAATAATAATAGTAATATAATAATAATAATAAT
>NW_011500159.1:202901-254361 GCF_000495115.2 Populus euphratica
CAGGTGCTAACATGAAAGTTGTAGGTAATTGTCTCAGCTTTCTTGTGTAAAAACTTCAACTCCTTTTGACTTTTAGAACTCCAGATATGGCCAAAATATTGAACAGTGCTCGGGCTGGAGGACAGATTCAGGCTTCTTTGTTGTTGCTAGAATTTGGACTTGAAAACGGCATTTTTAGATCTTGGGCTCCATATGAAAGTTGTAGGCCTATGTCTTACCTTTCCATCCATATAAAGTAGACCTAAATCTGAGATCTATAGCTCTAGATATGACTCAATTACCGAACAGTGTTCCGGTTTGGATTGCACCGACATCTCTTTTCTAAGTTTGGCCATCTTTTTATCCTTTCAATTTCAGTTCTTAAATTCATCAATCAATCCTTTCATTTATGTGATAGACCTACACTTAAAATGAACATTTACCATAAATTAAAGGTATCTTATATTATTATATATATTATTATAAAACATGCTTTAGTTAATGAGTTATTGATACTTCAAGTGCAAAATGATGATATAAAACCTTGATAAAAATGCACTTTTAAGTATTAATCAGTCAGGTACTAAGGCTTTGTTTGGTTGGTTACTTTTTTGCTGAGAAATTTTTGGCCTAAAGAGATGTTTGGTAAATACACCCTTAAACATATGTTGACAATTTTGTTTTGAATAAAAATAGTTTTTTTTTTTTTTGCCAAACAGGCCCCAAATGAATTCCTAAAAATTCTAAAAAAAATTCAAGGATGAATTTAAAATTATTTATAGGTTCCTTGTATATTTTCCATCAATTTTATTTAATATTAGGACTTTAGACTTATATGGTAAGATGTTGACCTAATATTAAAATACTTTTTTTTTGTTGAAATTTCAAAAATTTATGAAAAATAATTTCTCATTTTCAAAAAATACAAAAATATATTTTACTTAGTGTGCATTCGGCAAGTCTCTCAAAAGATAAAAGACATATTTTGCTTAAAAATATATATAAACTTGTGGCATGATTTAGCATTTTATATATATACATAAAAATTCAAAAAACATCTTTGCATGTATTTTTGGATTTAAAAACCAGTTTATTGAATCTATGAGAAGTTAACCAATATTTCAATAACCCCTAAAAATCTTAATTCATGAGAATTAATGATTACAATTCTGCATAAATGTTGGACTTACAAGTAGATTAACATTTAAATATCAGAAGTTGACTAAAAAATTCTTATAAATATTTTGGGTGTTTACCAATTTTAATTAGTATTATTTTTCACCACAAGATATGAGTTGTGGAAAACTCTTTTACCTTCTAGGATAGGTAAACCTTGTCAAGACATTTACATAGACGCTCCACATAAGAATTTATTTGGGCATACAAGTTAAAAATAAATTCAAAATACCAGATTTATTCAAAAGAATAAATTTTTATTTTAAGCCATAGGTGTACCATCGGTTAGAAATTCATCAAGACCTTTAAGTTATATTTAGACCACACAATATAGTATACTTTAGGTAAGGCGCGCTAAGTACTAATAAATTTTGTATCTACAATTAGTCTCTTACCCCCTTTTTTTTATATTTATTTATTTAATTAATTTTATCATTTTATATTAGGTTATAATGGGAATTGTGCTTTGTATTTTTTTTTCTCTATGTTAGATTATATACCAATCTCATGAATTTATTTTTTGTTTTTCTTGATTTTAACCTTCAATATTGGACATTTGAAGTGAAGTTTCGTAATATTTTTTTTATTTGCTTTACATGAATCTATCATCATCTCATGATCCAGGTTATGAGTTTAACAGGTTGACTCGGGTTAACTCAAATTATTTTTTTATAACATTTTATAATTTTTTTAAGTTCATTCTTTAACATTGAGTTAGTTGGAAATTGGGTTTCATATATTTTTTTGATTTTTTTTTTATGATATTATCTTGATCTCATGGATTTAGTTTTTTTTCCTCTCAATTTCAATGTCCAACATTTGCTATATTAGAAGTAAAATTTCATATATATTTTTTTTTTTATCTATGTTCTTATGAAGTTATACTGGTCTTATTACCCACATCACAAGTTCAACATGTTAACTTGGTTATTATTTTTTAGTTTTTTTAATTGATTTGTTTTTTAATTTCATCATTAAATATTGGGTTGGTTGAAAATTAAGTTTTGCCATTTATTTTGATTTGCTTTCAATGACATTATTTTGACCTTATAACTTGGATCGTGTGTTTGATAAATTGATATGAATTGACTCTCTTCATATTTTTTAGATTCTTTTTTTTTAGATTTTTTTAATTAGACTTTATTTTTTTTATTTGCTTTCTATAGAGTTATCTCAATCTTCTTACCTAAATCATGGGTTTGGTAGGTAGACACGAGTCGATTCGTTTTATTTTTTGGGTCTTTTTTAATTTATTTATTTTTCAACTTCACTCTTAAACTACTTAATATTCTTTTTTTTTTCATTTAGCGTTTCTTTAATTTCATCATTTGATATTAGATTATTCAGGAATTGAACTTCGCAACTTGTTTTAATTTGCTTTTTGTGGAGTTATCCTAGTTATACTGATCTCATGGATATAGTTTTTTCTTTTCTTTTCTTTTCTATTTCAACCTTTAATTTTTGATCTATAATCTCATGGATATAGTTTTTTCTTTTCTATTCTATTTCAACCTTTAATTTTTGATCTATTGAAAATGAAACTTTAATACTTTTTTACTTTATTTTTATTAAGTTATTTAGGTCTTATAATCTCGATCACATGTTTAACAAGTTAGCTCAAGTTGACTTGTGCTATTTCTTTAGGTCCTATTTTTAATTGATTTTTTTTATTTCACCCTTCATCGTTGAGGTGATTGATAATTAAGTTTTATAATTTTTTTTTTCTATTGAGATATCTCGATCTCATGACTTGGATCATAGTTTAACATGATAACTCAGTTGACTCAGGTATTTTTTTCATCCATTTTAATTTAATATTTTTTCAGTTTTATCCTTCAATATTGAGTTGATTAATAATTGACCTTCATATTATTTTTTTATATTTTTTTTCTATAGGGTTATCATGGTCTCATGACCCGGGTTGTAGATTTGATATGTTAACCTAGACTGATTCAATATGTCATCATCTTTATATTAAAAAAAATATCATCTAATATTGTTCAATATGCATCATATTTTGATTTCAAGATTTGTTTTTTTTTTTGTTAGAAAATACACTAACTATTCTTAGTTATTTTTTACATTAAAAAAATTGATCTGGTCTACAGTATAACACTAGCCAATCTAGTTGCTACCATGTTTTGGTATTCCATTGTGTTCATTAAAAAATAAAAACTAAACTCGATCAGTGTTTCACTATCAACACACTCACATTTCATTATGGACGTGCATGATGAAATTACATTTTGCTCATGACAACACAAAATTAATAACTTGGTTTTAATGGAAATTGGTATTTTCCACGACATAAAATTGTCAATTTAAGATTCACAAGGGTATCTAGGATTTTTATTTGAACAATATAGTGCCCAAATAAGCCTTTAAATTTATTTTTCTAAAAGTTTTAAGGACATTTTCATAACTTCCTTTTGGTTTATTTGTAATTGGCAAGTTGACTTGGGGGCATTTTAGTCTTTTCATTTAAATATAATATTATTTTAAATAAAAAATTATTAAAAGGTGCATGTACTATCAAGTAGGAGATACCCATAACTTTTAGGTGGCACATGTGGTGCCTCTTGCTGGCTGAACACCACATTTTGGGGTGGTATTTAATGTGTCTTGCTACCCCTTTCATGGTGGTAGGGCACGTGTAGCCGCCTCAAACATGGTAGAGCTCCGATGATATTTTTTCTCCTTTATTTTCTCTTTTTTCATCCTTGGAAAACATGATATCTTTGCCAAAAACCAAAAGAGTACGTTATTCGTTAATTTTATCATATTTGGTCATTATTGTTTTAATTGTATCAAATTTGTTATTTTATTCTCTGATATTTCAGGTTTAACCCTCAATGTTTTGATTTTTAATTTTTAATTTTAGCCTTTTTAAAAAAATCTTAATTTATTTTTAATTTCAGGCTTCCATCCATGATCTTATTTTTTTCAAATTTGTTTCTCATTCCCTTGGTTTCTATTTTTGGTTTGGATTCTTTTGTAAATTTGATTTTTCATTTCAATTTTGCCTTTAAATTCAAGATTCGATGATATTTCAAGTTAATCCCTTATAATTTTGATTCTTAATCCTTTTTTTATTTTTTTTTCAATTTCATCCTTAAATCTATAATCTTGATTTTTTTATTTTTTTTATTTGGTGTTCATTCTCTTGATTTTTATTATTTATTTTGAATTCTTTTGTAAGTTTTTATTCAATTTTCCCTTCAATTTAAACTTCTAGGTTGTTTTGTCATTTTTTTTTAATGAGGTCCTTATTCTCTTAATTTCTATTTTTTCTATCTTTGATTTTTTTTTTTTACTTTGTCATTTTGCATTTGATTTATTGGAATGTGATCTCCTTGGTTTTTCCTATAATTTTTAGACTTGACCTAGAAGTTGATCCGAGACAAGTATGGGGTCATTGGCAAACTAGGTTAACTTGAGTTAACCCATGTTAACCAAATCTTTTTATTTTATAAAAGAAGCACAAATGCAAAAAAATTGAAATAAAAAAAATAGTCAACAATTTATGACCCAATTTTGATTGGATTTGCCCTAGGTTAACTTGGGTTTTGACTATTTTACACTGAATCAATTCTACCCAATTTTTTTTGAAACCTAGGCTGACCTATACTTAGGATTACCTAGATTATGGGTCAACCTGTCGGGTTAAGTCAAGTTTTAAAATAGTGGCTTTTCAAATAGGACGCTTTTAATTTAGTCATTGGCTAGTGTCATGAGTTTGAAATATTAACACATGTTGATATTTTTTTTTTCAGATTACATCTTTTGAAATTGTTCGTTTTGAAAAATAAACTTTGTTATTTATTTCGGTTTCTTTTGAATTAAGTTATCCGCATCTCATGATATAGGCAAGAGGTTTAGCTAGGTAGCCCATATTTTTTTAGGTTGTTTTTTTTTATTCTTTTTTATTTTTTCCTTCAAAATTTAATTATTTTTAAAATTAAACTTCTTATTTTCCCTTCTATTTATTATCTCGTATACATGGTTCTATTTGTGACTTTTAGCTCTCGCTCGGGTTAGATGGTACTTTTTTCTTTTAGATTGTTTTTTATTTTTATTTTTTTTTAATTTCTACCTTCTATATTTTCATTCTTATCATTATTTTTTTAATTATCTTTTTATGATATCTTTTTACACTAAAAAAAATCATCTCAACCTACTGCAAATCGTTGGACACGTATCTAGTATTTTGCTATGAGTGTACAGGGAGTGTTTTTCTAATTTTTTGGGTAAATTCTTAATTGTCAAGTCATCATCATGTTTCACGGGAATCATAAATGTAATTCATGCAATGATATGTCATCATTCATGAAATTTAAGTTGCAAATTTATTTACAGCTTATAAAAAAAGAAGATTTATTTACAGCTGGTGTTTCACGATAGAACTGCTGTCGGGCATCTTGTATAAGATAAAAGATATTACATTTTTATCAGAGGCCAAGACAAAAACGTTTCCATGGCCAGCAAGCCCAGGAAGCACCGTTTTCAAGAACAGAACATGATAGGACTACCTTTGTCGGATTGAGTTCATTTTTTTGTCTGATCCGAAGGGAAAATCAGAAGGGAAAAAAGAAAAGCAATAAAGAATGACAACAACATTGCATTCAGAAGGGTCCAAAATGCTCCAAATTCCAGGCTGCATTGTACAGAAGAAAATTTCCCTATTCTCTTGTGTTAATGATTTCCAGAAAAACACCCTAAGAAGATCAGCAATTGAAAACAATTTTTTTCTCTACCGATTTTCTGTCGAATCAGGTTTTTATCAAATTTTAAAATTTTGTTTTGTTTCAAAAATAAATTTTTAAAAATAAAAAATATTATTTTGATATATTTTTATAGAAAAATAATTTTATTATTTTGATATATTTTTATAAAAAAATAATTTCAATTACGCTACAAATCAGGCCTGTGTGTATAAACCTATTGTCGGGAAAGGCAGACAAATAAGAACCACGTTAGTGCATGGCAGAAACGACCCCAGACCATAGATTTTTGAGGCCAGGGGCAACGCACCCATTCGGACCATGTGAACTGGACCCCTTACCATTCCAAACACTCAAGCCCTCCAAATCATGGCGGTGGTCATTAAATTTTTTGCTTTCTTGTCTTTCCGAAAGCTTTTGGAAAATATGAAGGGTATCATAGTATGGCACAACATGTTTTCTAGTAATTGATGTTGGGGTTTTTCAGTAGGGAAAACAATACATGCACAAGATCTTTGGTGACTGCTACTGGCTGGACCTAATGGAGTTAGCCTATCCACAGATTTTTGACAATTCAGAAGGCTCCGGACGAAGGACAGCATAGGTCTCAAGAAAATAATAATAATAATAAAAAGGCAAAATACAACGTAGAATTAAATTGTCATTATGTGTCACTGACTCTTTGGTGCTCGTCATCGAGTGGAATATTTTTATATCTTGAATGGAAATTGCTGCAGTTCACGACTCCAAGAGTTCAGTTTCACCAGACAGAGATTGGACCGCTTCTCTTTTTTTAATAAAATAAAAGGGGGAGACCCACGAAACTCACTCTCCAGCCTAAAATGTTGGCATTGGAAAACCCGAACTAGATGGACCCATTATAATTTGTAACTAGTTCTCCAATCTAAGTCTATTTAGGTATGTTGCTATCAAGACTTAAGGCTTATTTGGGTTTTGTCTAGCATACTTCAACTCTAGCTTTGAGATGGTATGGAATCAGGCTACGGAGGACCCAAGATTCTTTGGGTCGCGTATATGATAGTATATTATAGGATTTAAGTTTATTTTTGAGTTTTATAATTAATAATTTGTATGTAATTTATAAATATAAAATTAAGTATAATTTGATAAAATTATTATTACAATACATTTGGTAAAATTAATAAATAATATAATGTTCTCTTTTAAATTCATTAATTATTTTATTAATAATATCAATTACAATAAAATATACTCTTATAAATTTTACTGAAAGTAATAATATTTATAATACAAATCATAATATTTTTAATATTAACATTATGAATTAATATAAAAATAATATTATATATAACTCCAAAAATAATAATATTTTTGATATTAATACTATTAATTATACTAAAAAAATATATTAAGAAAAAAATATAATAATAATAATAATTATACCAAAAACATAATATTGAGAGAACAAATAATAATAGTTTTGAGATCAGCACTATTAATTAGACTAAAAAAATAATAATATTCAATAATAATACTATCAATTATACAAAAAAATATATTAAGAAAAAATATAATAATTCTTTTAAAATATTAATTATACTAAAGAAATAATATCAACAAAAAAAAAACAATAATATTTTTAATATCAATACTCTAAAAATTAATTATACTAAAAAAAGAATATTAAAAAAATTAATAATAATATTTTTAATATCAATACTTGTAATTACACTAAAAATATAGGCAGCTCAAGTGCTAGGTAACACTATGTTGTAGGTTTGGGGTGGTGCTGTCCAAGCGTTGCGTGGCACTTGGTTTGCCTGCAACCAAGATCCAATTTTATTTTAGGTCTTGCTCTACTAGGTCTAAGGCTAGCCAAAGCCAATGCCTGTAAGTATTCAAGCCAAAGTGCCACCTAGCGCTTAGAATACAGCTAAGAGAAAGTGGGTCAAGGTGGCGCTTGGGCTATTCGTCTTCAAGAGGAAACTCAAGCGTCACGTGTCTCAATATGATTTTTTTTAAAAATAAAAATAGTATTTTTAAAAAAATTTATTAATGATGATGATAATATTTATGCTCATATAAATTTTAATGAAAATACTAAAATTTTTATAATACAAATAATAATATTTTTAGTACCAATAATATGAATTATTATAAAAATCATATTATTTATAACACCAAATATAATAATATTTTAGAGATTAATACTATTAATTATACTAAAAAAAATATTAAGAGAACAAATAATAATAGTTTTGAGATCAACACTATTAATTACACAAAAATAATAACAATATTTTTCATACCAATACTATCAATTATACCAAAAAATATATTAAGAAAAAAATATAATAATTATTTTAATATTAATTATACAAAAATATCAACAAAATAAAAAATAATATTTTTACTATTAATACTCTAAAAATTAATTATACTAAAAAATAATAAGAAAACTAACAATAATACTTTTAATACCAATACTTATACTTACATTAAAAATATAGGCAACCCAAGCATCACGTGACATTTGGGCTGCACCTAAGAGCAAGCAAACCAAATGTGAGGTGGTGTTGTGCTACCGGCTTGGGGTGGTAGAGACAAAGCGCCACGTAGTGCTTGGTTTATCCACGACCAGGACCTAATGCTATTTTGGGTCCTACCTTGCCAGGCCCAAAGGGCTAGCCTTGGGTCATGCTGGGCAATGCTTTAGTCAAAGCGCTACCTGGCTCTTGGACTATAGTTATAAGAAAGCATGTCAAACACCATGTAGTGCTTGTGCTGTTTCCCATTAGGAGGGAACCCAAGCGCCACGTGTCCCAACATAGATTTTTTTATAGTAATAACAGTTTTTAAAATTTGTCAATGATGATAATAATATTTATACTTTTATAAGTTTTAATGAAATTAATAATATTTATAATACAAATAATAATATTTTCAGTAGCAATAATATGAAATATTATAAAAATAATATTTTTTAATAACACCAAATATAATAATATTTTAGAGACTAATACTATTAATTATACTAAAAAATAATATTAAGAGAACAAATAATAATAGTTTTGAGATCAATATTATTAATTAATCGATATTATTAATTAGACTAAAATAATAATAATAATTTTTACACAAATACTAACAATTATACTAAAAAAACTAAAAGTATAGGTAACTCAAACACCACATAACGTTTGGCCTGCATTAAGAAGAAGCAGACCAAGTGCCAGGTGACACTATGTTTGCCCAGCCTTAAGCAGACAGCCTAAGCACCACATATGCACAGCCCCAGGAGGAACGCTTCCAGCCTGGCGTGTGAAAGTTCCCCACATGCCCCCACTAACTATGTAGTCTATAGTGAAAGTACTTACAGTACACAGTCTTAGTGCTATAGTGCAGCACAGTGCAATCCATGATGAATCCATTCACAATAAACAATATTCCACGTTATAGTGAAACACTGATAAATTTTAATTATAGTTAATTATATTGAAATTATAATTATAATTATAAAGAAAACTAAGCCTTACGGTGGAAACCTAGCAATGCTTTTTTTTTCATTTTAATTCATGAATTTTTTATTTTCTCGATTGAGTCCTTGTATTGCGAAATTAATGACCAATTACTTCCTATTTATTAACCAAGGGAAAAATTGAAAGATTGAGGACTAAGATGGAAAAGGTATTCAAAATAGATGGTCAAAATTGGCATATAAAGTTTGTTTTAGTCATCCAATTTCCCAAATGATCACTTTTTAGTTCCTTTTATTTTCTAAAATTCAATTTTGATATAAGACTTTTTTTTTAGGGAGAAAAGAGAGTTGCAAGATTCTAGTAGTAGAGAAAAAAAGTCTCAATTGACATTGATCTCAATCACCAAACTAATCAATCTACACATCAACAGGTTATATTTAATTAAAGGAGTTCCATTAAGGTATTCTTTGATATTACCATAGCCTATAATGGTAGATTTAAACTAAAAAATGTTTGTTAATTTAGGTAGATTTTGAATTTTTTAATCGATTTTTAAGTTGAGGTTATAAATAGGTTTATTATTGTTTATAGGGTGATTTTTAAGTGTTTTAGGTCAAAAATAGGTTTCTAATCAAAGTTTTAGCATAAAATATCATTGTTCTAATTTTCTACTAACCTTTTAATCTTTAAATTTTTGGGTTGCACAGTGCGTTGTATGTGCCTTTTTTATTTTAAGAAAATCAAAAGGTGGAGTCGTCAACCCTTTAAAATTGAAAAAGAAAAAAAGATCTGGTATGGGCCATACTTCTTTATAATAGGCTAAAGGTGTGTATAACCTGCTTTTTTTTTTAAAAAAAAAAAAATTATCCACATTTTACACTCTAGCTCTTTGTTGTTGTTGTTGTTTTTTTTTTCACTATTTAATGCATTTTAAGTCCTTCAAACTAAAACAATATTTATCCTTTGTCATTCAATGATCTATGTTTTCTTAATTTAACTTAAAATAAAAAGGCCTCCTTTTTTTTATCTAGCTTAAAAAAATTAGACATGTTTTTGTTATCTGAGTCTTACACACCTATTTCGGTTATTTTTTTTTTAAATGCATGAAATAGTCTCAGGAATTAAATTATTAAGTACAACTATGTATGACTTAAGTTATGAGTTTGATTTATTAACTTAGGTCTTTTTGTTAATTTTATCATTTAATGTTGAGTTAATTGAATTTTGAGTTTTTCAATTCATTTTTATTTGATTTTTGTAGAATTAACATGGTTTATTACTTGCCTGCGAGTTTCTTTGATTAAATTAGGCGAACCCAGGTCGATTCAATATGTTACCATTTTAATATTAAAAAAATATTTCAATATGTCATCATTTTAAAATTTTAAAAGAATATCATCTAATATATAATAGGTTTTGAATTCATGGTTATTGTTTTTAAGAAACACATTAGCAGTTCTAACACATTTATTTTTACGTTCAAATAGATATTGATCTAACCTCCATCATTCAAAAAACTATTGATCCGACTCACGACACAACACGGACTAATGGTGTAGCGAATCTTATGCGCCAACCTAAAATGTTTAGCATTTAATGATTGGTTTAGTTCTTTTAATAAATTATAAGTAGGGGTGTTTGTGGATATAGTGAGTTAGATTTTGACCTATAATTTTATCCAACCTAACTTGTAATATTTTCCAAAATATAAACCCGATCCATTTAATTTTTGAATCTGAAAAGGTTGGATATATTGGGTTGCGTTAAAGTTTTGTGAATATTATCGATATCCATAAGTTAGGTATATTAATACTCTTTTTCTTTGATGATCCTAAAAAAATATCGACAACCAACTATTACAACTAGATAATACATTAAAATGCATATACGAGGGACAACATAATAACTATCACAATTTCAACATAAAATATAAAGCAAAAAAAAAAAAAATCCACAATTAGGATGCAATATAATAAAAAGACAAATCAATAGGAAGAGATTATAAAATGCTTTTAGGTTTGTGATTTGACTAAGAAAATAAAAGTTGAATTTGGTTTCTTGATTGTTTTCTTATGGTATTTTGATACATAAAAGATTAAAATTGTAAAATGTATTATTACTTTATCAGATTAAACTTTAAAATGAACAATTATAATTTATATGAAAATAAAGAATATAAAGAAGGGTGAGATGTTAAAAGAATGAGAGGTGATTATGAGCATTAAGATGAGAGAGAGAGAGAGAAATAAAGAAAAAAAATATTATTTATATTAGATTATATATAAGTTACATCAAGTTTAACAGGTTTTAAAAATCTCAACTTGTACCTAACTTGTAATATGAATTTATTATGTGTTTTGATTTTATTTATAATATTTATATCAGAGTTTAAATCAGATCAAATAATATAAATATTACTGATTAGCTCATTTTTTAACACCCCCATCAAACCAAGCAAATAATTGGGCCCGGGCAAGAAATTTCCAACAACACAGACTTTCTTATAACTCTGCTAAAGCAAAAGCCCAATTGACATTTATATTACTAAATGAGTCCATTCAGTCTTGAAGGCTGTACAAAATTGAGGACTGAATGGACTAATTCAGTAATATAAATATCGGTTGGGCTTTTGCTTTAGCTTCACGAAATGATTCTTCATTTTGTTCTGGCAGCGTCCACGTCGAATACTGAGAGTGAACCAAAACAATTTATTACTACATAATCTTTTGATTTTTTTTTATAATTTTATAATACTTTAAAGTGATTATTGTAATTTATCTTTAATATTTTCCTCTCAAATTTCAGATAAATAAATATACTTCCATGATGTATTTATATACAAAAATTAATTTTTATGTAGGGGCCGTAATTAATTTTATTTTTTTAAATTTAAATTTTATCTAATACGTTTCTCCAGTTTTTAAATTGTTTAATTTAATATGTTTTTAAAATAATAATTAATCTTTTGAATTATTTCTATAATTTCATAACATTTCAAGAGATTATTATAAGTTATTTTTAAATTTTAGATGTATAAATTGTAATGATGCATTAAAAATTATTTATACATAATTAATAACAATAATTGACATTTAATATAAATAACAGAAAAAATACAAAATAAAAAAAGATAGTTCAGTTAAGATATTTGTATATACACA
Organism: Populus euphratica; assembly: GCF_000495115.2. Classification (NCBI taxonomy): domain Eukaryota; kingdom Viridiplantae; phylum Streptophyta; class Magnoliopsida; order Malpighiales; family Salicaceae; genus Populus; species Populus euphratica. Next base: position 215,400 of record NW_011500159.1, read on the forward strand.
CGCGCGCATGCAAATCTTTAATTAAGCTTTTCTAGTAAGATAAATTTGCTCCTCAATTATCATTAACAAGTCTTATATGATTTATCAGTTTATATACTTTTCAGTTCATTTTATTAAGCTTAGATATTATATTTATGTTTTTGATTAAAAAAATTACTATACTAAAAAATATATCCAAAATACCGACACCTTCGTGACTTAAATAAAAAGTTAAAATTCTATGCATAGCATGATGTAGATGCGCAGGCAAATCCTATGAAAGAAGTTAATTTTTACCAATTTTCTTTCTTTTTTATTTTGTAAATAAGAAGAAGAAGAAAATAAAAATACTTTAAAATGGTATTTTATTTTTATTTTTGAAAATTTATTTTAAGATTATCCAATTAAAATGATTTAAAAATATTAAAAAATAATTTGAAGTAAAACAAAAATTCAAGGAAATTCAAAAACACGATTGGACTTTTCCGGTAAGAATAGCGATTGTGCAGGTCATGATGGAGGGTGGTCGTCATGGAATCTTGTAGAAAAATGTTTGTATTGTTTCAAGGTGGACTGTATTGATCACATCCGATATTCGTTGAAAGTGACCTGATACATCGGACATAGCGGCCATGGCAGAGCTCGTTAAATTCACATGAAGGAAATATGACACAACTTGTTATTTTGGTTAGCTTACTCTAATAAATAATATAGTTCTTGAAAGCAACTCGGATAAAACAGTACAGGAACATTTATATTATTTTTTAAAAATAATATAAATTATATATTAAATCTCCAACTTGAGCTTTTTATTTAAAATGTTTTTTTATAAGGTATTAAATATTACTAGAAAATTATTAATAAATTGTAGTGACATTTATTAATAAAAAATAACATCACTATTTTTGTTAGCATTCATTAATAAAAAAAATTTATCGGTAAATACCAAGAGAATTATTATTAAAAATTAAAAAATAAAATAATAGAAATATAATATGTTAATATTGCATATAAAATTACTAAAGAAAAATCATTGTTAACATCTATAGGTGAATCCATCAATAAGACTTAAGTTATAAACTACTAGACAACCCTGCATTTTCTCCTTTTTTTTTTTTTTTTTTATAGAAACAACACTTTTTATTTATTTATTTTGTCACAAACCAAGTTCTTGTCATCATAAATTTGGTCATCTCAATACTCAGTATGTGATTATCCTTGTTCCAATTTAATTTGTTTTTGAAGATTTATCACATCAAATAAGTAAACCCACCCATTGTTTTTGTTGTAACCTATTTTTTATGTTAATGTTTAGCATTTTATATAATATATATAATTTGTTTGTGTATTTTCTTATTTTATAGCTTTTAACTATAGAAATTTATTATATGAACACATGATTTATGCATCTTAGGGCTTGTTTGAAATTTTAAAAAATTATATTTATTTGTAATTCGATGAAACCAAATTTAATTTTGTAACCTAGGTGTTTTATAATTAAATAAATATTCGGTTATTTAATGGGTATGATTTATTTTATCAATAAATTTAAAATTTAGATAAATTTGGAGGAATTTGATTTTTTATAGAAAATTGAGAATTATTAAAGAGTAATATTAAAATAAATTGAATAATTTTGATTTCAACCAATAATAGATAATTAATTAGGTATCAATAATTTATTTAATTAAAATTATTAATTAAAACATGTTACCATTAATATTCCATATAGGTTTTATATAAGCAATGAATGATCGTTCTTGAAAGTATTAAGTTTCACCTCAGAAGGGTTGCATAAAATAAATTATTAATTACTCATTATTTAATCTAAAAAAATATTGATGGAGACAATATTAAATGTCTATTTAAAAAAAGTAAAAACAAAAGATTTCTCAATTCAAAGCTCTTATGATGCATTTTCTAAAAAAATAAATTAAATTTATAGAAATATACTTGTGTTTGTTTTGATGTAATTTACAAGGTCATATTGTGAAAAATAGAGCTATATATATTAATTTAAAAAGCCACCTCTAATATAAATCCAAATTGTGAGGATTTCTATTTCTTTTCTTTACCATTTAAATTTGGCAATTTCATAAACTTTAATGCATGCCCATGCAAGATGGGATGTGAATGTGTATTTGTCTATATATATAAAGTTAATTTAACCAAAATCTCATTCCTCTGTTTCCTGCATAAAAAAACATGTAATAATATATTACATGTTTTTTGGAGTTTTTACGTCAATCTCACATACAAAAACAAGAGGTAGACGACACCATCTCATATATGACAATAACATAATTTTATAAAATACAATAATATATTGCAAGTTTCTTAATGGAGCACCAAGATTATATGGAGGAGTTTTTACAAAAACAAGAGGTAGACGACACCATCTCATATATGACAATAACATAATTTTATAAAATACAATAATATATTGCAAGTTTCTTAATGGAGCACCAAGATTATATGTAGGAGTTTTTACATCAAACTCACGTACAAGAACAAAACATTCAGGATTACAACATCTCATATATGAGATTTATATTTATAACAAAACTAGTAAATAATAAGACAAAGTCAATGTCGTTTAGGAGGGTGGAATGAACCTGAAACATATGTCACTACATGATATCGGGCGACGACTTCATTTTTTTTTTGTTTGTTTAACAAAAAGAATAACATTTTTTTTTATTTGGGGAAATAAAGATTTTATTGGAGTCGCCATCTAGTAATTTGAGGGAACTAGAAATCCAAAATTAAACACTGGTTCTAGAAATTCAGGTACTAGGTTAGTTATGATTAAGAGAATGTAGACACCACCCTTAAAACATCATTTCAGAGAAAAGTTACCCTTACTTGTGTGTTTTTCATTTGATTCAAATGTTATTATATTTTGAGCTTATTTGCAAATTTTTTAAGATGGTTAAAGTCGGTTCCTAAAAATAGAAGACACATTAAAAATAATATTAGTCCCTAAAACTAGGAGACTTTGTCTAAAATGTCGACGTTTGTCCTTAAAAAGGAAAGTTACGTCTGATTTACCAAAAGAAATAATAATGGACATAATCCATATTTGGTATTTAAATTTTTGACATCGGTCCTTTTCTGTAAATAAAAGAGACGTGTCGACAAATAATATTTATTTATAAAACAAAAATTATTTTGATATCATTGAAAAATGGATATATCCATACTTGAGAATCGGGTTTTGAACCCATGAACAGTGATATGATAAAATGGGTGTTGGACCCGCGTCGTTATTTATTTTAAATTTATTTTTGTTTTTTTTGTTTGTTTTTTTTTTTACATGCAAAAAATTTACAAGTATTTATATATAAAAATATCAAAAATACCATAAAAAATCATAAAAAATTACTTGAGTGCCACTGTATCGGTAAAAGACTGAAATACCCTTGGATTTCTCGGAAATTTATGAAAATGCCACTGGCAGCGCGTGTGCCTCAACCGCGGCTACTGTTGGAGGGGGGGAAATTTTCTGGGAAGCTTCTGGCCAACAGATGGTTGATTCTACGAAATTTTCTGGCAAGCTTCTGGCCAACAGATGGTTGATTCTAGTAGATCTGAGGGTGAAGATTCTGATGGTGGTGGTCTCGACGGTTGTTGATTGCTGACGTGGGAGAATCGTCGATATGAAGCTCTGGTTGGCCGATGACTGTCGTGGCCTTTTTTCGGCCAGATTCGGCGGTGAAACCGTATAAAACGGCCGGGGTTTTGCTTCAGAGGGGACGATGCACCTTTCTGTGGTGTTTTTTTTCGGTTTAAAACAGTCAGAAATGGAAGATCCGATGAGAGAGAGAGAATCGCTGGCGAGAGGAGAGAGAGGCTCCGAGATTGTATTACGGTGTGAACGCGAGCATGGTGCACCGGTGCGTCTGCAGGCTGTGAACCGTTGGATCGCGGATGAGCTGATCATGCGGCTGTGATTGGCCTGATCTGCAAGTTGATTGAACGGTCCGGATGGGCTAAGCTTTATTCCAGTGTGGCGCGGTGTACCGAGTGTTTGGTACACCTGATGACATGGCGCAACAGGATCGAAGGGAAGATTATTTTAAAGGCCGAGATGGATTTGAGTTTTAATCTAATGCAGTAAAGCCTATTGTATCCTAAAAAATCAAAGGCCCAGATTTAAACAATATTAGCTCTAACAGTTAGGATATTTTTGGTATTTTTCGAATTGTTTTTTTTTTAAATCAATATCTTACTCGCGTGAAAAAAAAAAGAAAAAAAAATGAATAGTGACAAATAGTAGCTCTCGAATTCGGAATTCTCTTCTTTCTTTTTTTTTTTCTTTTTTTTCTGGTTTAGTTTCATTGGCTATTTATAGCCAATGAAGAGGGGACATAGGATCACGGATTCTGCAAAATTTTCAAATTACAGCTGCATCGCGTACCATCGACAAAAATCCTCCGTCTACTATGACAAAATTGTATTATTTTTTTTGTTTTATTATATATAATAATAATATTTATTTATAGGGGTAAAATTAAAAACTCAAATCAATATTAGAAAAAACTTTTCAACCGCTAAAAATAAATTTTAATTACCGAAAAAATCTTTATATGGGTATCAACTCGGTGGACCTGTTTTTTGACTAAAAATAACATTTTTTACCAAAAATAGTCTAAAACTCATTTTTTATCCCGGTCAACATGGTGGGACCCATATTGACCCGGTGGATTCGGTTTTGACCAAAAATGACAGTATTGACCCAAAACGGCCCGAAACTTATTTTTCATCCCGGTCGACATGGTGGGACCCGTATTGACCCGGTGGACTCGGTTTTGATCGAAAATGATGGTTTTGACCCGAAACGGCTCGAAACTCATTTTTCATCCCGGTTGACATGGTGGGACCCGTATTGACCTGACGGACTTCATTTTGACCGAAAATGATGGTTTTGACCAGAAACGACCCAAAACTCATTTTTTATCCCGGTCGACATGGTTTAACCCGTATTGACCCAGTGGACTCGGTTTTGATAGAAAGATGCGGTTGACTCGAGAAAATATATTTTAAACTTCTTTTTTTATTATTTTTTTAATATTTTTTTATGAATAATAAAATAAAATAATATTCATGAAAATCTTAGTGAATCCAAAATTGGATTACAACAACATATATAACAATCAATGAAATATTGTGTATTCACTTCCACATTTCATACGTAAGAAAAATAATACATGTAAAATGCCATTAACATTTCATTATCCCATATAAATGAAATATCCTTGATTTTGCTCTCAAGAATTTCAAATAAAAATATAACAACAACAATATATTTATTCTTATCTAGATGATCAACTTAGATATTGTTTTAATCAAATACCTATAAAATTTAAAGACACAATAAAAAAGTTGATGTCCTATCCTAAATATATGAGTATCGAAGTAATAAATAACCCAACAAGACTAGGATCGAACCATAGGAAGGTGAATTATATAAAATTATAAACAACAAATAAAAAAGAGTTGAAAAAAACTTTTGAGATGTGATATTGGTGTGAGTATTACTTAAAGATAAAAACAATTGTTAAGATTAGAGGATTCACTAATAGTATAAGAAATTAATATAAATTTTTTTTATTAACCAATTGGAAACCACACATAAGGAGGTTTCAATCAGATGATTTATCCTTAATAGTTCATTATAAATTTTTAACACGATCATATTAATTATTTTATTTTTATAATACTATACTTTTAAATATTATCAGAAATTCATGATATTAACTTATGTTAACAATAAATCAAGTTTTTTTTATAGCATAGGTGTCGATTATACCATATAATAGGCTATGAAAGTGCTAAGTATTTATTGTACTGAGGGTTATATAATACAAATTTAGACTAATAATTTAATAAACAAAGTATTAAGAATTAGTATGATAAAAAGATAAGACATTTTAATAACAAACTTTCTTATATATAAATATTAAAGTCCATGTTAAGTTTATATTATACCTATTGTAACACCATTAGTGTAACCTTTTCACATTAACATAGTAAACTTAGCTAAACATTTTGAATAAGAGAAACATAAATAAACTAGATAAGAACATATTATGATGAAAAGCATAAATAAAAGATTAATGAAAGCAAAACTTAAACATTACAAAAAATACAAAGAAAGAAAGCAATAATATGATCTTGATCTGAAAACCAAGATATCTAAATGTATAGTAAATGCCTCCTTTTATAGACTAAAATATGGAACTATTGATTTGATGACTAGTTAGTGAATGAGTGGCCACCTCTTGACTTGATGACAACCATTATCTTTTTATCTTAACAAAGCATCATTGTTACAATCAAAATTTGAACAGATAGTCTTCATGAAAATTCTAGGCATTTGTCTCAACTTTTTAACAAAACAAGAATGAGTTCATTTGAACTTCTAGAACTTGAGATGTGGGTTGAATATTGAACAGTGTCTAGGCTACAAAACAGATTCTGACATCTCTTTTATTGCTATAATTTGAGCTTAAAAGCGGTTGTTTTGAATCCTAGACTCTCATGAAATTTTTAGGCATATGTCTCAACTTTCCATTCATATAAACCAGACCTAAATCCAAGTTCTACTGCTTCAGTTATGATCCATTATTCGAATGGTGTTCTAGTTTGAATTGAACTAGCTTAGCCCTATTTTTATCTTTTCAATTTCAATAGTTAAACAAATCAATCAATCATTTGAATTGTAAAACATGCCTGCATTTTAAATGAGCATTTATTATAAATTAAAGATATCTTATATTATTAGACTTGTTATTATAAAACATGTTTAAACTAGAGAATTTAATGATACTTTAAGTGCAATATGGTGATCTAAAACCTTGATAAAAATATACTTTTAAGCACTAATCACACACCCCAACCAGCTTATTACTAGTCCTACACTCCAACCATCTTATTACTAGTCCCTAGTAATCAAAGCATTAAAACAATTTATGACATTAAAAAATAAGGCATTCATCATTCAACTTCCATTAATCTATCCAAATAAACAAACTCTCATTAAATTTATATATCATCTTCATACTTCTTAAAAAAGATATTAATAAATATTCTTTTTATACTTAATATATCAACATAGAGTTATGAAGCTTTATTTGGAAGAAAACAAAATTTTGTTCTAATATTTGATGTTAACTTCCTTGGGTTGGGATTACACACATACACATATGTATATATAATTTAAAACATAATGTATCTTTAAACCATTTAACAAACTTGAGGCTAATGACTCCCAAACTAGTTGGTTTTAGGGCATTATGTGTTGAAACATCCTTTCGAGCTTAGTAACTCGAGTTGCAGATGCTGATACAAAGATAGTGCAATGTTTGATTCCCTTAAGCTTTTCTCTTTAACCCATATAACAAACACTAAGCCAATAACTCCCACGTCAGTTGACTTTAGAGTATTAGATGTTAAAACACCCCTTCAAGCTTAATTATTTAGGTTAGAGAGGCTACGAAACCAAACTTATCTATATTTTTATTATCATTAATATTATCAATTTATTTTTATTTTTATTTTTATTTTTGATTTTTTTTTGTTTTAAATTATATATTATCCCTTTCTTTTAATTGTTACCTTTAACAACATAACATAAATAATGTAATAATCCAACGTGCAACCCACAATCATATGTTAAAGTGTGTGTGTGAAAAAGAAGGTTTAAGAATACTTATTAAATGAGTATATGAGTAGAATCAAGTGATAATAGAATCAAGTGATAACAATGTGAAAGTTTGCAAACTATTGTTTACTAAGATGCATATCAAGAGTCAATAGAATTCCTCCTTACTCTACCATCCTAATAAAAGTTCTGTCAAATGATTTTAATGATAGCAAAAACAGTTAGTTAGTTTTTTTTTTTTAATCTCAACTACTATCCCCTCCCCCTAACTGACACGACCAAAAGATTGATGTCTTTTCATAAATATAGGAGTGTCGAAGTAATAAATAACCCAGCAAGACCTAGATCAAACCATAAGGAGGCTAACTATATAAGTTAGAATAATAATAAGAATAACAACAACAACAATAACAACAACAATAATGGTAGTAATACTAACAACAACAACAACAACAAAAACAATAATAAGAAGACATTGAGATTATAAGATTAATGTGAGGATTAAACAATCATAAAAACAAATGTTAAGGTAAGAGGATCCACTAATGGTATTTCAAATAAGTATAATAAAAACTCTTATTACTCAACTGGAAATTACACATAAAGGAGATTCCAATCGGATTATAAATTGTTAACATGATTACATTAGTTATCTTATTTGAATAATGCTAATACTTGTAAATATTATCAGGAATTCATGATTATAACTTATGCTAACAACAAATCAAGTTCCTTTCATAGCACAAGTGTCGTTTATACCATACGGTTGGGATATGAAAGTGCCAAGTATTTGTTGTACCAAGTATTATACAACAGAAATCTAAATTAACCATTTAACAAGTAATGTATTAAAAGTGAACAAGATAACAAATACAAAACATGTTAGTATCAAACATTAAAGTTCATATTAAGTTTACACTATACCTATTCTTATACTATTAGTGTAACCATTTCACCTTAACATAATAAACTTAACTAAACATAATAAAAGAGAGAAATATAAATCAACAAGATAAGAGCATAAATGAGATAAAAGTTAACTAAGTAAAGGAAAGAAAATGAGAAGCATAAATAATAAATTAATATAAGTAAAACTTAAGCATTAAAATAAAAAGAGAGCAAGAACATGATCTTGATCTGAAAACCAAGATGCCTAAACGTATGGGAAATGAATCTTTTTATAGACCAAAATTGGGAACTATTGATTTGTTGACTAATTGTTGAGTGGGTGGCCACATCTTGACTTGGTGACAATCCTTATCTTCTTGTATGAACAAAACATCATTGCTAATATTAGAATTTGGATAGACTTAAATCATGAAATTTCTAGGAAATTGTCTCAAATTTGCAGGAAAAAACAATTGAGGTCATTTGGACTTTTAGAACTCGAGATATGGGCTAAACACTGAACAGTGTCTAGGCTGTAGAACAAATTTGGACTACTCCGTTATTGCTAAAATTTGGATTGCCAAATAGCAGAATTGATTTTGCCTTCCCCATAAATGTTTTAGGCATATGTTTTAGCTTTCCATCCATATAGAGCAAACCTAAATACAAGATTTACAACTCTAGATATGACTGAATGACCGAATAGTGTTCTAATTTGGGTTGAACCAACATCTGTTTACTAAGTTTGGCCCTTTCTTTGTCCTTTCAATTTCAGTACTTAAACTCATCAATCAGTCCTTTTATTTATGTGATAAACTTGCATTTAAGATGAACATTTACTATAAATTAAAGGTATTTTATGGTATTAGACTTGTTATTATAAAACATGCTTTAGCTAAGGAGTTATTAATACTTCAAGTGCAAAATGATGACATAAAACCTTGATAAAAATACACTTTTAAGTATTAATCACCAACCAAAATGAGATATTATCTTTAATGTCCTAAGATAAAAGGATAGAGTATAAAAGAAATCACTTGAAATAGTGAACATTCACAAACTTGAAACACACTTAAACAAGTATAAGAAATAACAAAACTATATAATATGCTATTAATAAAACCAAAAGATACAAGGTTTCACAAATAAAGGCTTAAATCTAATATAAGCTTTTTATGTCTGTCTTTGGTTACTAGTTTATACGACTCATGGAGGTATCAATTATAGGGATGAAAGACTGTAGTTGATTAATCAATTGTTCAGCAGTAGCAACAGAGGTTATGATTTGTCGTGCGAGAGATATTAGAAAATTTTGTTGCATAGCATGATTAAGAAAAGAAAATAAATTATCATAAAAACCATTAACATTTAACAAACCTATAGATTTATGGTGAATATGAAGTTGGGCTCAAGAGGAAATATGAAAGATTTCTTCCAATGTACTTAGACTATCTGGTAAGGCAATGAAGATGTCAATATGGTTAGACATTATATTCATTTAATCGGATATTATAAAGACGTTCCTCTCTAATTATTTTTCCAATGATGTCCCTTTTCATTAAAGCTTTGGGAACGACTCCTAAATCTTGACTACTTTATAAAAATACAACTATTGACTCACCCTTATTAACCCAAGGATGTCTCCCCCATATACTAAATAAATCTTTCTCTCAACTAGTACTAACTAAGATGATTTGTTGATTCTAAAAACTCTTTTTCTTTTTCAGGACTAGATCCATAAAAAACACAAATATTTATTATTTGATGATTTAAGGAACCTGCCATTTTTGCACACTTTTATATTTGTTGAATTTTAGATTAAATAGAAATGAAAGAAAGGAAGAGAAGATTTTATAGATGAAAAATTAAAAATGCAATCATACCACCTATATGTAGGCTCTCTCTCTCTCTTTTCAGAACATGCGTATTTACAAGTAGTTGTAATTGTGGCTCACATCTTCTCTTAATTTTACGTTTAAAAACAATTTAAACAACCTCTATGGGTTTGGGATAAACTTTCTATCTAGTTTTCTTAAAAACTAACAAATAGGGTCTTTTTTAGTCAGATTTTCAAGACTAAGTTGATCATGTTTTTTTATGAAAATGGGACCATAAATCATGAATTGCACAATGCATATCTCCACTAGGATGCATCTCAAGAGTTAATAGAAGATTATCTAAAGACTCCTTATCCAGGCCATCTTCACGGTTTATAGATACCATTCCTGAAGAACAACATTGTGAATTACAAGTTTATTTGACACATTAGTGACAAACCTTGTATGATGTTTTTTCGCAAAAGTGCTTTTACTTGTTCCAGGCATGTATGAAATAAAAGAATTGGAAGACTCACCTGATAATAAGACATTTGCTTCAATCATCCAACGAATATCTTCAGGAATTCCATAGTTTATTAACAACCTTAATCTTTCACACCTAGCATGGTAAATTTTTGCAATAACATTTGGTGGCAAAGCGAGAAAATACTTTTTTAATTTTTCAAGAGTGATGTCCATCTTTTAGATGAGATGTGGAAAAGAGATGCAAAGAAAAGAGAAAAAAAAAAGGAATTAAACAAATATAGACAAAAATATAAGTTATTATAGGAAACTAAAGAACCAATATAAGAGTCATGAAGTACTGTTATCCATATTTGACTGGGTTGGAGAAAGACAAGCAAAACAAGAGTCATACAAAAAAGAAACACAACAACAATGTGAGAAAAATAAAATAATCAACCTATATATACAGAATCATTCAAACCAATGAATTCATTTTCACTATAAAATTATCAAAATAAGCTTTTAAATGATATCTATTTACCTTAAAAACATTGCTATTCTTTGGATTCTCAATATCAAAGGCCCTATAAGGATACATATGTTTCACAATAAATGGACCGCTCCATTTTGATATTAGTTTTCTAGGAAATAAATGAAGAATTATAAAGCAAAACTTTTTGACCAATATCAACTTTTTAACAATTTTCATAAATTTTACATAATGCATGCATATTCTTGAATATGATGGGCTAATAAAATCCACATTATAAGATTTTTACAATTATCTTATTTGATGAGAAATGACCCTCACATGCTTCTGAGTAAAAAAATTTAATGACACTACTTACCTCATTGTTAGGAATGCATCTTTGAAATATTTGATCAAGACAATATTTAAATAAGTATAGGTCATCCCAATAAAAGTTCTTCACTTTATTCAAAAACTTTCTTTTGTCTTGGGTACTCCAATAAGTTGGAAAATCTCCTATTGCAAGAAAATTGACAATGTTAGCAAACCAAGGCATTGTAAAAATAGAAAGTAAAGATTCATCAGGAAAGTAATAATTGATTTGTGTGATGTTTGAAGTGGAATCTATTGTCAATCTTGACAAATGATCCGCGATAACTTTTTCTATGCCTTTCTTGTCATTAATTATGATATCAAATTCTTGAAGTAACAAAATCCACCACACCAATCTAGCCTTAGAATCCTTCTTAGAATAAAGATATTTCAATGTTGCATGATCACTAAAAACAACAACAGGTAAGCCAATAAGATAAGACCTGAAATTTTCAAATGCAAATACTACTGCAAGAAATTGTTTTTTAGTGATAGTGTAATTCATTTAAGCACTATTTAAAGTTTTACTTGCATAATAAATCATATAAGGTTTCTTATCTTTTATTTGTCCCAAGATAATACTTATGACATAACTATTGGCGTCACATATTATTTCAAAAGGTAATGAAAAATTAGGAGATTGAATGACAGGAACAGAAATAAGCAAGTTTTTAAGTTTAACAAAAGCTTCTTCACAATGTTTAGTCTATTAAAAAATATTATCCTTTATTAGAAGGTGATTAGTACTTAAAAATGCATTTTTATCAAGACTTTACATCATCATTTAACACTTGAAGTATCAATAACTCAACTAAAGCATGTTTTATAATACCAAGTCTGATACCATAAGATACCTTTAATTTATTGTAAATGTTCATCTTAGATGCAGGTCTATCACATAAATAAAAGGATTGATTGATGAGTTGAAGTAGTGAAATTGAAAGGACAAAGAAAGGGCTAAATTTAGAAAAGAGATACTGGTGTAGTCCAAACTGGAATATTGTTCGGTAATTGGGTCATATATGGAGCTATAAATCTCATATTTAGGTCTATTTTATATGGATGGAAAGCTAAGATATAGATCTAAAACTTTCATGGGAAGTCAAGACTCAATTCTACTATTTGGAAGTCCAAATCTTAGCAACAATGTAGAAGTCTGAATCTGTCCTGCAGCCCAGACACTTCAGTGTTCGGCTCATATCGCGAGTTCTAGAAGTCCAACTGACCTCAATTTTTTTCCTCAAAAAGCTGAGATAATTTCCTAGAACTTTCATGTGGAAGTCCGTTCAAATTCTGATATTATCAATGACGTTTTATTTAGACAAAGAAGATAAGGATTGTTACCAAGTCAAGATATGGCCACCCACTCATCAATTAGTCATTAAATCAATAATTTCTAATTTTGGCCTATAAAAGGAGGCATTTGTCATGTAAATGGCATCTTGGTTTTCAGATCAAGATCATGCTCTTGCTGTCTCTCTTTGTATTTTTGTAACACTTAATTTTTGCTTTCATTAATCTATTGTTTATGCTTTTCATTTCCTTTCTTTTACTTAGTTAACTTATATCTTATTTATATTTTTATCTTGTTTATTTATATTTCTCTTCTTTCATTATATTTAGTTAAGTTTATTAGGTTAAGGTGAAAAGGTTACACTAGTGGTGTATGACACGACGAAAAGATTAATCTCTTCTCCCAAGTGCAGGAGTGTCGAAGTAATAAATAACCTGGCAAGACCGGAGTTTTACCACACGAAGGTTAATTGTATAAATTAAAGATAATAATAACAACAAGAACAACGACAACAATAATAACAATAACAATAATAATAATAATAGTTGTAGTAGTAATACTAATAATAATAATAACAATAATAATAATAAAGAAAAAGAAGGAGAAGAAGAAGAAAAAGATGAGAACTTTGAGATGAAATATTAATGTAAGGATTAAACAATGATAATAACAAATGTTAAGGTTAGAGGTTCCACTAATGGTATGTCAAACAAGTATAGTATAAACTCTTATTATTCAATTGGAAACCACACACAAAGGAGGTTCCAATCTGATTATAGATTGTTAACATGATTACATTAGTTATCTTATTCGATTAATGCTAATACTTGTAAATCTCGTCAAGCATTCATGATTATAACTTATGTTAACAACAAATCAAGTTCCTTTCATAGCACAGGTGTCGGTTATACCATACAGTATGGACTATAAAAGTGCCAAGCATTTGTTGTACCAAGTGTTATACAACATAAATCATTCCTTAGTCATTTAATAAGCAAATTATTTAAAAGTGAACAAGAGAACAAATACAAAACATGTTAGTATCAAACATTAAATTCCATATTAAGTTTACACTATACTTATTCTTACACCATTAGTGTAACCTTTTCACCTTAACATAATAAACTTAGCTAGACATGATAAAAGAAAGAAAAATAAATACACAAAATAAGAACATAAATAAGATAAAAGTTAACTAAGTAAATGAAAGGAAATAAAAGGCATAAACTTGATATTAATGAAAGCAAAGCATAAACATTACAAAAAATATAAAGAGAGAAAGCAAGAGCATGATCTTGATCTGGAAACTAAGATGTCTAAATGCATGGCAAATGCATAGGCCAAAATTGGGAACTATTGGTTTGATGACTAATTGATGAGTGGGTGACCGACTCTTGACTTGGTGACAATCCTTATCTTCTCTTGTCTGCCCAAAACATCATTGATAACGTCAAAATTGGAGCCATTTAAAAACATGAAAGTTATAGGAAATTATCTCAGCTTTCTTGTGTAAACAATTCAGGTCATTTGGACTTCTAGAACTCCAAATATGAGCCAAACACTAAATAGTGCTTGGGCTAAAAAACAGATTCAGACTTCTTTGTTGTTGCTACAATTTAGACTTGAAAATGACCTTTTGAAGTCTTGGGCTCCATATGAAAGTTATAGGCATATGTCTTACCTTTCCATCCATATAAAGTTGACCTAAATCTAAGATCTACAGCTCTAGATATGACCCAATTACCAAACAGGGTTTCGGTTTGGATCGCACCGATATCTTTTTTCTAAGTTTGGCCATCTCTTTGTCCTTTTAATTTCAGTTCTTAAATTCATCAATCAATCCTTTCATTTATGTGATAGGCCTGCATTTAAAATGAACATTTACCACAAATTAAAGGTATCTTATATTATTAGATATGTTATTATAAAACATGCTTTAGTTAAGGAGTTATTGATACTTTAAGTGCAAAATAATGACATAAAACCTTAATAAAAAATGCACTTTTAAGTACTAATCACTTTCGGCTAATGAGTCCCAGACCAATTGGTATTAGAGCATTAGGTGTTGAGACACCCCTACGAGTTTAGTAGCTCGGGTTGCAGATACTGATACATAGATAGTGCAATATTTGATTTCCTTAAGCTTTTCTCCTCAAACTGTGTAACAAGCATTAGGCCGACAGCTCCTAAGTCAGTTGACTTTAGGGTATTAAGTGTAAGGTTTTCCATAAACCAACCTATAAGGTGACATACCTAATGATGTTTTAAAAGCAGTTCGATAGGCCCAAAGTGCATCATTAAGTCTTAAAGACCAGTCCTTTCGATTAGGGTTCACTGTTTTTTCCAAGATTTGTTTGATCTCCCTATTAGCAAGTTCTACTTGTCCATTTGTCTGGGGGTGATAAGGGGTGGAAACTTTGTGTGTGATTCCATATTTCTTCATTAAAGACTCAAATGGCTTGTTACAGAAATGTGTTCCACCATCACTTATCATGGCCCGAGGGATTCCAAATCGACTTAAAATGTTTTCTTTCAAAAACTTAATGACTGTTTTATGATCATTGCTACAACTTGGAATTTCTTATATCCATTTTGAAGCATAGTCTACTGCGACTAATATGTACACAAAACCAAATGATGGAGGAAATGGACCCATAAAATCTATACCCCAACAGTCAAAGATTTCAATGACAAGAATAGTACTTAAAGGCATCATGTGACGTTTTGAAAGAGATCCTAACTTTTGATAATTTTCATAAGATTTGCAGAATGCATGCGTGTCCTTGAACATGGTGGGCCAATAAAATCCACATTGTAAGATTTTTGCGGCTGTCTTTTTTGATGAAAAATGACCTCCACATACCTCAGAATGACAAAATTTAATGACATTACTTACCTCATTGTCAGGAATGCATCTTCGAAATATTTGATCATGAAAATATTTGAATAAATAAGGGTCATCCCAATAAAAGTTCTTCACTTCGTTCAAGAACTTTCTTTTATCTTGAGTGCCCCAATGCGCTGTCAAATGTCCTGAAACAAGAAAATTAACAATATTAGCAAACCACGGCATTGTAGTGACAGAAAGTAAAGATTCATCAGGAAAGTAGTCATCGATTGGCGTGATGTCAGATTTCGAATCAGTTGTCAATCTTGACAAATGATCCGCGACAACATTTTCGGTGCCTTTCTTATCCTTGATTGTGATATCGAATTCTTAAAGTAACAAAATCCACCGCACCAATCTAGCTTTAGAATCCTTCTTGGAAAGAAGATATTTCAACGCTGCATGATCGCTAAAAACAATAACAGGTGAGCCAACAAGATAAGATCTGAATTTTTCACACACAAATACTACAGCAAGTAATTCTTTTTCAGTGGTTGTGTAATTTATTTGAGCACTATTTAAAGTTTTACTTGCATAGTAAATGACATAGGGTTTCTTATCTTTTCTTTGTCCTAAAACAGCACCCACGACATAATCACTAGCATCACACATTATTTCAAAAGGTAATGACCAATCAGGAGGTTGAATAACAGGAGCAGATGTAAGCAGGTTTTTAAGTTTAACAAAGGCTTTTTCACAATATTCAGTCCATTCAAAAACATTATCCTTTGTTAGAAGGTTACACAATGACTTAGATATTATACTAAAATCTTTGATAAACCTTCTATAAAAACCAGTATGTCCTAAAAATGATCTAATATTTTTAACAGATTTTGGTGTTGGCAAGTTGGCAATTAACTCAATTTTAGATTTATCAACCTCAATTCCTTTTGATGAAACAATGTGACCAAGTACAATGCCGTTTGTTACCATAAAATGACATTTTTCCCAATTCAACACAAGATTCTTCTCTTCACACCTGTTCAAAACCTTTTCCAAATTAGTTAAACAATTATCAAATGAATCACCAAAAACAGAAAAATCATCCATAAATATCTCAAGAAAACGTTCAACCATATCACTGAATATGCTAAGCATGCATCTTTGAAACGTGGCTGGTGCATTACTTAATCCAAAAGGCATCCTTCGGTATGCAAATGTACCAAATGGACATGTGAAAGTAGTTTTCTCTTGATCTTCAAATGCAATTTCAATTTGGTTGTAACCTGAATAACCATCTAGAAAACAATAAAATTCATGACCTGCAACTCTTTCTAGAATTTGATCCATGAAAGGTAAAGGAAAGTGATCTTTTCTAGTCATTGAATTGAGTTTCCTATAGTCAATGCACATGCGCCAACCAGTAATAGTCCTCGTTGGAATTAACTCATTTTTCTCATTTGTTATCACAGTAACTCCAGACTTTTTAGGTACAACTTGGGTAGGACTTACCCATTTGCTATCAGAAATAGGATAAATGATTCCATTATCTAGAAGTTTAATGACTTCATTCCTCACTACTTCTTTCATATTAGGATTAAGCCTTTGTTGCATTTCTCTAGAGGGTTTAGCATTTTCCTCCAAATAAATCTTGTGTGTGCAAATCAAAGGACTAATTCCTTTTATGTCAGCTATGGTCCATCCTAATGCATTTTTGTGCATTTTTAGAGTTTGTAATAACTTACCTTCTTGATGAACATTAAGTTTGGAAGAAATTATTACCGGAAAAGTTTCATTTTCTCCCAAAAATGAGTATTTGAGATTACATGGCAATGGCTTCAAATCGGGTTTTGGTGGTTGAACACTTGAAGGTATGGACCCAATTGATCGTGGTGGCAATTCCTCAATTTTTGGTCTCCAAATATTTGCCTTTAATTCTTCCTGAAAACAAACCATTTGTAAATCTTCAGATTCATTAAACTTAGTTTCATTGGAAGAATTTTCAAATTGATCATAAATTATTTTTTCAATAAAATCTACTTCCTGTAAATCATTATCATCTCCAGGTTGCTTGCAAATGTTAAAAACATTCATTTTTAATGTCATGTTTCCAAAAGATAACTTCATCACTCCATTCCTACAATTAATCAATGCATTAGAAGTTGCAAGAAATGGACGTCCTAAAATAACAGGAATTGAATTGCATGCTTCAACAGGTTGTGTATCCAAGACAATAAAATCCATAGGAAAGATGAATTTATCAACTTGTACTAACACATCTTCAACTATTCCTCTAGGCATTTTTATAGATCTATCAGCAAGTAAAAGAGTAACAGAAGTAGGTTTTAACTCACCGAGATTTAGACTTTGAAAAACCGAATATGGAAGTAAATTCACACTAGCTCCAAGATCAAGTAAAGCTCTGTCAATTTTATGTTCTCCAATAAAGCAAGAAATTGTAGGACAACCAGGGTCTTTATATTTCAAAGCATTATTGTTCTGAAGAATGGTACTTACTTGTTCGGCTAAGAAGGCTTTCTTTTTCACATTCAATTTTCTCTTTACAGTGCATAGATCTTTCAAAAATTTAGCATAAGATGGTACCTGTTTAATAGCATCTAGCAAAGGTATATTAATCCTTACCTGTTTGAAAGTTTCAAAGATTTCAGAATTGTGATTGACTTTCCTTTGTTTGGTCATGGCATGAGGAAATGGAAGTGCTGGTGGGGAATCAGTCTCTTCCTTGCAATGATCAGGTTCAACCATTTCCTTACCCTTGGAGACTAACTCATCTTCTTTCTCACAAGGTTCAAGAATAGGTTTTTTAATAACCTTACCACTACGGAGAGTAGTGACTGATTTTACTTGATCCAGATGTTGGCTTCCAGAACTGCTTGTACTTGAATTGTATTGTCCCTTGGGATTTTGCTGGGGTTGAGATGGAAACTTACCTTTCTCCTGAAAACTGAGAGCAGATGTGAACTTTGCAAGAGTATCTTTCAAATCAGCCATGGTTTGAGCATTTTGAGTATTGATTGTCTCTTGCTTTTCAATGAATGCATGTAATGTTTCCTCAAGATTTATTCTAGGAGGGGGAATATAAGGAGGTGCATATCCATGAGAATTTTGAAAATTATGTTGTGTTTGAAATGGTGGCTGTGAAGTTTGTGCATTATTGTTACCACTCTTCCAACTGAAATTTGGGTGATTTCTCCAACCAGGGTTGTACGTTTGTGAGTACGGGTTATGACTTGGTCTTTGGAAACTATTTAAAGCATTGGCTTGTTCATGGAGACATTCCTTAAAAGAAGGCAATGTGGGACAATCATTGGTTGAGTGTTCATTGGTTTCACAAATTTGCACACAATTTCTTGAACAGATTTTAATTAACCACTCTTTTTTAATTCTAGTGCCTCAACTTTTCTAGCTAAAGATGCAAATTTGGCTTGGAGGTCATGATCTTCCCTAAGGCTATACATGCCTCCATTAGATGTATGAGGTTGAGTTTTACCTGGTGCCTCACAAGTACCTGTGGTGTCCCAATTTTGAGCATTTTCAGCTAACAACTCTAGGTACTCCATTGCTTCATTAGGGTCTTTATTTTCAAAAGTTCCATTGCACATCAATTCTACCATTTGTCTATCTTTAGGTGTTAACCCTTCATAAAATTGTGAAACCAATCTCCATGTTTCAAAACCATGATGAGGACAGGTATTAAGCAAGTCTTTATATCTATCCCAACATTTATAAAATGTTTCTCCTGGTTTTTGAGTAAAAGTGGTGATTTGTCTTTTGAAAGAGTTTGTTCTATGAGAAGGGAAAAATTTCTTTAAAAACTGTTGTTGCATTTCATCCCAAGCATGAATGGATCCTGACCTAATATTTTATAGCCATGTTTTAGCTTTATCTTTTAACGAAAAAGGAAAAAGCTTTAATCTGATGGTGTTCATGCTACAATTTAAGTCATTATAAGTGTTACAAACTTCTTCAAATTCTCTTAAGTGCAAGTATGGATTTTCTAATTCTAAGCCATGAAAAGTGGGTAAAAGTTGAATAATACCTGGCTTAAAATTAAAATGAGATGCATCAGGAGGAAAAACAATACATGATGGTGCACTTGTTCTTGTTGGATTCATATGATCTCTAAGTGTTCTAACACGATTATTCTCATTATTCTCATTATTCTCATTATGAATTGATTGGTTATCTTCTTCGGCCATGTTTTCTAAAGAAAATGATGATTTTCTAGAAAGTCTACCACTTAATGTACGTGTCCAAACTCTCATGCAAATACAAAAGAAAAGAAAAGAAAAAAAAGAAAAAGAAAAAGAAACAACAATTAGAAAAACAAATAAAAGTGAAAATAAAATAAAATAAAATATTTAATTTATACAATAACATACCTCCCTGGCAACGGCGCCAAAAACTTGACACGATCAAAGAGTTGATGTCTTATCCCAAGTGCAGGAGTGTCAAAGTAAAATAACCCGGCAAGACCGGGGTCGAACCACAAGGAGGTGAATTATATAAATTACAAATAAAGAAAAAGATTGGGACACCACAGGTACTTGTGAGGCACCAGGTAAAACTCAACCTCATACATCTAATGGAGGCATGTATAGCCTTAGGGAAGATCATGACCTCCAAGCCAAATTTGCATCTTTAGCTAGAAAAGTCGAGGCACTAGAATTAAAAAAGAGTGGTCAATTAAAATCTGTTCAAGAAATTGTGTGTCAGCATGTTTTATATTAGCAAGTCTAAAAATATAATATACCTTTAATTCATGGTAAATGTTCATCCTAAATGCAGGTCTATCACATAAATAAAAGGATTGATTGATGAGTTTAAGGATTGAAATTGAAAGGATAAAAAGAAGGCCAAACTTAGCAAAGTGTTGTTGGTGCATTCCAAACTCGAACACCGTTCAGTAATTTGATCATATCTGGAGCTATAGATATCAGATTTAGGTCCATTTTATATCAATGGAAAGGTAAGACATAGACCTACAACTTTCATATGAAGTCAAAGACTCAGTTCTGCCGTTTTCAAGCCCAAATCTTAGCAACAACGAAGACGTCGGAAGCTGTCCTGCAGCTCAAGCACTATTCGGTTTTTGGCTCATATCTTGAGTTCTAGAAGTCCAAATGAGCTCTGGTTTTTTTTTATGGAAAGCTGAGACAATTGCCCATAGCTTCCACAATTCAGTTGGCTATAATTCTGATTTGAGCAATGACGTTTTGGCCAGCCAACAATATCAAAAATCAGCCCACAATATCAAAAAACCAGCAGCCATTAATGTCAAAAACCAGCCACCAAATCAATGGATGCCCACCAATTCTTCAATCAATCAATAGTTTTGAAACTTAGCCTATAAAAGGAGGCATTGTCCATGTATTTAGTCATATTAATTTTCAGATCAAAGTTATCTTCTTGCTTTCTCTCTACATCTTTGTAATGTTCAAGTTTTCTTTTATGCTATAGTAATCTCTTGTTTATGCTCTTTCATTTCCTTTCGTATACTTAGTTAGCTTATATTATGTTTATGTTCTTATATTGTTTATTTGTGTTTTTCTCCTTCTTAATGTTTAGCTAAGTTAATTATGTCAAGGTGAAAAGGTTTCTCTAATGGTGTTAGAATAGGTATAATATAAACTCAACATGAGCTTTAAATGTTTATATCCAAGAAAGATTGTTATTAACATGTTTTATCTTTTTATCTTACTAATTCTTAATACCTTGCTTATTAAATGTTTAATTTAGATTTGTGTTGTCTAATATTTGGTACATCAAATGCTTGATCTTTCATAGTTTTCGGCCGAAATCGTTATTATGATAGTAACTTGATTTGTTGTTAACATAAACTAGCAACATGAATGCTTGATGATATTTATAAGTATGGTATTACTTATATAAGATAATTAATATGATCATGTTAGTAATTTATAATGAGCTAATAACGAGAAATCATCCGATTAGAACCTCTTTTGTGTGTGGTTTCTAGTTGAGTAATAAAAAGAGTTTATATTATATTTATTTGAAATACCATTAGTGAATCCTATAACCTTGACATATGTTTTGTTATTGTTTAATCCTTACATCAATATCACATCCCAAAACTTTCTTCAACTCCTTTTCTGTTATTATTCTCTTTAAATCTTTTTCTTTATTTGTAATTTATATAATTCACCTCCCTGTGGTTCGACCCCGGTCTTGCCGGGTTATTTTACTTTGACACTCCTGCACTTGGGATAAGACATCAACTCTTTGATCGTGTCACTAATCTAAGTTTTTTATAACTTTTCTTAGATGAAAAATTTATGCGACTCATGGAGGGATTAATTAAAGGAATGAAAGACTGTAGTTAGCACTTTTATAGTCCATACTGTATGGTATAACTGAGACCTTTGCTATGAAAGGAACTTGATATGTTGTTAACATAAGTTATAATCATGAATGCTTGACGAGATTTACAAGTATTAGCATTAATCGAATAAGATAACTAATGTAATCATGTTAACAATCTATAATCAGATTGGAACCTCCTTTGTGTGTGGTTTCCAATTGAATAAGAGTTTATACTATACTTATTTGACGTACCGTTAGTGGAACCTCTAACCTTGATATTTTTTATTATCATTGTTTAATCCTTACATTAATATTCTATCTCAAAGTTCTCATCATCATCTTCTTCTTCTCCTTCTTTTTCTTTACTACTACTACTACTACTACTACTACTACTATTATTAGTATTATTATTGCTACTATTATTACTGTTGTTGTTATTATTACTATTGTTGTTGTTTATAAATTGTACAATTAACCTACTTGTGGTTCGACCCCAGTCTTGCTAGGTTATTTATTACTTCGACACTCCTGCACTTGGGAGAAGATATCAATCTTTTAGTCGTGTCAAGTTTTTGGCGCCGTTGACGGGGAGGTAAGTTCTTGTACAAATTATAGTATTTATTTTATTTTTTCTTTTCACTTTTCTTATATATAACTTTATTTCTTTTCTCTTGTTTCTTCTTTTTTTGTTTTCTTCTTCCCTTTATTCTATTCCTATATGTGCATGAGAGGGTGCTCACGTACATTAAGTGGTAGACTTTGTAAGGTATCCTCATCATTTTCAGAAAATATGGTCGAAGAAGATAATCATTCACTTCATAATAAGAATAATGGGAATAACCGTGTTAGAACACTTAGAGACTGCATGAATCCCACAAGAACAAGTGCATCTTCATGCATAGTTTTTCCTCCTAATGCATCTCATTTTAATTTTAAGCCAGACATTATTCAACTTTTACCTTCTTTTCATGGCTTAGAATTGGAAAATTCATACTTGCATTTAAGGGAATTTGAGGAGGTCTGCAATACATATAATGATTCAAATTGTAGCATGAACACCATTACATTAAAGCTATTTCCTTTTTCATTAAAAGATAAAGCTAAAACATGGCTACAAAATTTGAGACTAGGATCCATTTGTGCTTGGGATGAAATGCAACAGCAGTTTTTAAAGAAGTATTTCTCATCTCACAGAACAAACTCTTTCGAAAGACAAATCACCACTTTCACTCAAAAACCAGGAGAAACATTTTACCAATGTTGGGATAGCTATCGAGACTTGCTTAATACTTGCCCTCATCATAGTTTTGAAATATGGAGATTGGTTTCATATTTTTATGAAGGGTTGACACTTAGAGATAGGCAAATGGTTGAATTGATGTGCGATGGAACTTTTGAAGACAAAGAGCCTCATGAAGCAATGGAGTACTTAGATTTGTTAGCTGAAAATGCTCAAAATTAGGACACCGCGGATACTTATGAAGCACCGAGTAAAACTCAACCTCATACATCTAGCAAAGGTATGTACAACCTTAGGGAAGATCATGACCTCCAAACTAAGTTTGTATCTTTAGCTAGAAAAGTCGAGGCACTAGAATGGAAAAAGAGTGGTCAATTAAAATCTATTGAAAACATTGTGTGTCAAATAATTGTCCAACCTTGCCTTCTTTTAAGGAATGTCTCCGTGAACAAGCCCATGCTTTAAACAGTTTTCAAAGGGCCAACCACAACCTATACTCATAAACATACAACCCTAGTTGGAGAAATCACCTAAATTTCAGTTGGAAGAGTGATAATAACAATTTACAAACTTCACAACCACTGTTTTAAACACACCACAATTTCAAAAACTCTCATGGATATGCACCTTCTTATGCTTCACCTCCTAGAAGAAATCTTGAGGAAACATTGCATGTATTCATTGAAAAGCAAGAGACAATCAATACTCAAGTTGCTCAAAACATGACAGATTTTAAAGATACTCTTGCGAAATTGACATCTGCTCTTAGTTTCCAAGAGAAAGGTAAGTTTCCATCTCAACCATAACAAAATCCCAAGGGGCAATACAATGCAAATGCAAGTAGTTCCGGAAGCTAACACATGGATCAAGTCAAATAAGTCACTACTCTTCGTAGTGGTAAGGTTATTGAAAAACCCACTCTTGAACCTTGTGAGAAAGATGATGAGTCAATCTCTGAGGTAAGGAAGGGATTGAATCTAAAATTTACAAAGAAAACACTGATTCCCCACCAACGCTTCCATTTCCTCATGCCATAACCAAACAAGGGAAAGTCAATCATAACTCTAAAATCTTTGAAACTTTCAAATAGGTTAGAATCAATATACCTTTGATGGATGCTATTAAACAAGTTCCTTTCTATGCTAAATTTTTGAAAGATCTGTGCACTGTAAAGAGGAAACTGAATGTGAATAAGAAAGCCTTTTTAGCCAAACAAGTGTCATTCTTCAGAACAATAATGCTTTGAAATATAAAGACCCTGGTTGTCCTATAATTTCTTGCTTTATTGGAGAACATAAAATTGAAAGAGCCTTACTTGATCTTGGAGTCAGTGTGAATTTACTTCCATATTCAGTTTTTCAAAGTCTCAATCTATGTGAGTTAAATCCAACTTCTGTAACTCTTTTACTTGCCGATATATCTGTAAAAGTGCCTAGAGGAATAGTCGAAGATGTGTTAGTACAAGTCGATAAATTCATTTATCCTGTGGATTTTGTTGTCTTGGACACACAACTTGTTGAAGTATGTAATTCATTTCCTGTTATTTTAGGACGTTCATTTCTTGCAACTTCTAACGCATTGATTAATTGTAGGAATGCAGTGATGAAGTTATCATTTGGAAACATGACATTGGAGATGAATATTTTCAACATTTACAAACAACCTGGAGATGATAATGAATTACAAGAAGTAGATCATATTGATGAATTAGTTTATGATCAACTTAAATCTACTTTAAGTAAAAATGAGTTGGATGAATCTGAAGATTTGAAAATGATTTATACTGAGGAAGAAATTACAGATGAAAAATGCACCGAAAATGTTGATGTGGATCTTTTGTCAAAAGTGACAACAAATTTGACATCTGACATCACACCAATTGATGATTACTTTCATAATGAATCCTTACTTTCTCTTAGTCCAATGCCTTGGTATGATAAAAATATCAATTTTCTTACTTTCGGAGATTTGCCAACTGATTGGAGTACCCAAGACAAAGAAAAGTTTTTGAACGAAGTGAAGAACTTTTATTGGGATGACCCTAATTTATTCAAATATTGTCCTAATCAAATATTTCGAAGATGCATTCCCGACAATGAGGTAAGTAGTGTCATTAAACTTTATCATTCTGAAGCATGTGGAAGGTATTTCTCATAAAAAAAGACAGCTATAAAAATCTTTCAAAATAGATTTTATTGGCCAACCATGTTCACGGACACGCATGCATTCTGCAAATATTGTGAAAATTATCAAAAAGTTGATACTGGTAAAAAAGTTTTGTTTTCTCAACTTCATTTATTCCCTAGAGAGCTAAGATCAAGATAGGGCAGTCCATTTATTAAGAAACATGTGTATCCTCATCATTTTCAGAAAATATGGTCAAAGAAGATAATCAATCACTTCATAATGAGAATAATGAGAATAACCATGCTAGAACACTTGAATTCTAAGTCATGAGGTAAGTTTTTGTACAAATTATAACATTTATTTTATTTTCTCTTTTCACTTTTCTTATATATAACTTTATTTCTTTTCTCTTGTTTCTTCTTTTTTTGTTTTCTTCTTCCTTTTATTCTATTCTTACACATGCATAAGAGCGTGCTCACGTACATTGAGTGGTAGACTTTGTAGGGTATCCTCATCATTTTCAAAAAATGTGGCCGAAGAAGATAATCAATCACTTCATAATGAGAATAACTGTGTTAGAACACTTAGAGACCGCATGAATCCCACAAGAACGAGTGCACCATCATGCATAGTTTTTCCTCCTGATGCATCTTATTTTAATTTTAAGCCAGACATTATTCAACTTTTACCTTTTTTTCATGGTTTAGAATTGAAAAATCCATACTTGCATTTAAGGGAATTTGAGGAGGTCTGCAACACATATAATGATTCAAATGTAGCACCAACACCATCAGATTAAAGCTTTTTCCTTTTTCATTAAAAGATAAAGCTAAAACGTGGCTATAATATTTTTATGAAAGGTTGACACTTAGAGATAGGCAAATGATTGAATTGATGTGCAATGGAACTTTTAAAGATAAAGACCCTGATGAAGCAATAGAGTACTTAGACTTGTTAGCTGAAAATGCTCAAAATTGGGACACCGCGGGTACTTATGAGGCATCGAGTAAAACTCAACCTCATACATCTAGTGGAGGTATGTACAACCTTAGGGAAGATCATGACCTTCAAGCCAAGTTTGCATCTTTAGCTAGAAAAGTCGAGGCACTAGAATTCAAAAAGAGTGGTCAATTAAAATCTGTTGAAAACATTGTGTGTCAAATCTGTGAAACAAATGAACACTCAACCAATGATTGTCCAACCTTGCCTTCTTTTAAAGAATGTCTGTATGAACAAGCCCATGCTTTAAACAGTTTCCAAAGGCCCAACCACAACCCATACTCCCAAACATACAATCTTGGTTGGAGAAATCACCCAAATTTCAGTTGGAAGAGTGATAATAACAATGTACAAACTTCACAACCACCGTTTCAAGCACACCACAATTTCAAAAATTCTCATGGATATGCTCCTCCTTAGGCTCCATCTCTTAAAAGAAATCTTAAGGAAACATTGCATGTATTCATTGAAAATCAAGAGACAATCAATACTTAACTTGTTCAAAACATGACAAATGTTAAAGATACTCTTGCAAAGTTAACATCTGCTCTCAGTTTCCAAGAGAAAGGTAAGTTTCCATCTCAACCACAACAAAATCCCAAGGGGCAATACAATGCAAATGCAAGTAGTTCCGGAAGCTAACACATGGATCAAGTCAAATAAGTCATTACTCTTCGCAGTGGTAAGGTTATTGAAAAACCCACTCTTGAACCTTATAAGAAAGATGATGAGTCAATCTCTGAGGGTAAGAAAAGGGTTGAATCTAAAAATTACAAAGAAACGACTAATTCCTCGCCAATACTTTCATTTCTTCAAGCCATGACCACACAAAGGAAAGTCAATCACAACTCTGAAATTTTTGAAACTTTCAAACAGGTAAGGATCAATATACCTTTGTTTGATGCTATTAAACAAGTTCCTTCCTATGCTAATTTTTTTAAAGATCTATGCATTGTGAAGAGGAAACTGAATGTGAATAAGAAAGCCTTTTTAGCCGAACAAGTTTTTCAAAGTCTCAATCTAAGTGAGTTAAATCCAACTTCTGTAACTCTTTTACTTGTCGATAGATCTATAAAAGTGCCTAGAGGAATAGTCAAAGATATGTTAGTACAAGTCGATAAATTCATTTATCTTGTAGATTTTGTTATCTTGGACATAGAACCTGTTGAAGCATGTAATTCATTTCCTATTGTTTTAGGACATCCATTTCTTGCAACTTTTAACGCATTGATTAATTGTAGGAATGGACTGATAAAGCTATCATTTGGAAACATGACATTGAAGATGAATATTTTCAACATTTGCAAGTAACCTGGAGATGATAATGAATTACAAGAAGTAGATCATATTGATGAATTAGTTTATGACCAACTTGAATCTACTTTAAGTAAAAATAAGTTGGATGATTCTGAAGATTTGCAAATGATTTATTCTGAGGAAGAAATCACGAATGAAAAATGCACCGAAAATGTTGATGCGCATCTTTTGTCAAAAGTGACAACAAATTCGACATCTGACATCATACCAATCAATGATTACTTTCCTAATGAATCCTTACTTTCTCATAGTCCAATGCTTTGGTATGATAAAAATATGAATTTTCTTGCTTCAGGAGATTTGCCAGCTGATTGGAGTACCCAAAACAAAGAAAATTTTTTGAACAAAGTGAAAAACTTTTATTGGGATGACCCTAACTTATTTAAATATTGTCTTGATCAAATATATCGAAGATGCATTCGTGACAATGAGGTAAGTAGTGTCATTAAATTTTATCATTCTAAAGCACGTGGAAGTTATTTCTCGTCAAAAAAGACAACTGCAAAAATCTTTCAAAATGGATTTTATTGGCCCATCATGTTCAAGGAGACACATGCATTCCGTAAAACTTGTGAAAATTGTCAAAAAGTTGATACTAGTTAAAAAGTTTTATTTTATAATTCTCAACTCTATTCATTCCCTAGAGACCTAAGATCAAGATGGAGCAATTCTTATGGGGCCTGTGATATTGAGAATTCAATGAATGACAACGTTTTTAAGAAAAATGGACATCGTTTGAAAGCTTACTTTGATAATTTTCCTAGTGAAAATGAATCAACTAGTTTGAATGATCTTGTAGATAAAGGTTGATTATTTTGTTTTTCTCACATTGTTTTTGTGTTTCTTTTTAAGTGATTTTTGCTAGCTTTTCTCACCCCGGTCAAATGGCGGACAATAATACTCCGTGACTTAAGTCGGTTCTTTTAGTTTTCCATAATAATTAATACTTGTGTATATATTTGTGCAATTCTATGAATCTCTCTTCCAATTCTCATTTTAAAATGAACACTAATCTTGAAAAATTAAAAAAATATTTTCCTGCTCTGCCTCAGAATGCGATTACAAAAATGTACCGTGCTAGATGTACAAGATTGAGGTTGTTAATGAATCATGGAATTCTTAAAGATATTCGCTGGTTGATTGAAGCAAAGATCCAATTATCAGGTGAGTCGTCGAATTCCTTCATTTCATACATGCTTGGAACAGGTAAAAGCATTTTTGTAAAAAAACATCGTGCAAAAGGACTGAAAGTCTATCATCGATGTGCCAGATGGACTTGTAATGCACAATGTTGTTCTTTAGGAATTGTATCTATAAATCGTGAAGATAAAATACAATTCATTAAGGATGGCCTGAGTAAGGAGTCTTTAGATAATCTTCTATTAACTCTTGAGATGCATCCTAGTGGAGATATGCATCGTGCAATTCATGATTTATGGCCACTATTTCATAAAAAACATGCTCGACTTAGTCTTGGGAATCTGACTAAAAAAGACCCTGTTTGCCAGTTTTTAAGAAAACTGGATGGGAAGCCTATCCCCGACACATAGAGGGCGTTTAAGCCGTTCTTGGACGTAAAACCAAGGGAAGATGTGAACCACAATCACAATTACTGTACATACACATGCTTTTTCAAAAATAAATAAATAAAGAGAGAGAGAGAGAGAGTGTGTGTGAGACTCTAGTTGGCCTACGTATAGGTGGTATGATTGCCTTTTTAATTTCACATCTATAAAATCCTCTCTTCCTTCCTTTCATTTCTACTCAACCCATACATTCAACAAATACAGAAGTGTGTAAAAATGGCAAGTTCCTGAGGTCATCACATAAGAAATATTTGTGTTTTCGGTGGATATAGTCCTAGGAAAGAAAATGAGTTTTTAGAATCAGCAAATCATCTTGGTCAGGTACTAGCTAAGAGAAAGATTCATTTAGTGTATGGGAGAGGAAGTTTGGGGTTAATGGGAGGTGTGTCAATAGCTGTATTTTTAAGAGGTAGTCAAGTTTTGGGGGTTGTCCCCGAAGCTTTAGCACAAGGAGGCATTATTGGAAAAATAATTGGAGAGGAACTTTAGGTCTCCACAATGTCGGCTCGAATGAATGTAATGTTTAACCATGCTGATGCCTTCATTGCTTTAGCAGGTGGTCTAGGCACATTGGAAGAGATCTTTCATATTTTTTCTAGGGCCCAACTGCACATTCACCATAAACCTATAGGTCTATTAAATGTTAATGGTTATTATGATAAGTTGTTGTCTTTTCTTGATCATGCGGTAGAACAGGAATTTCTAACATCTTCTGCACGACAAATCATAATCTCTGCTGCTACTACTGAACAATTGATTGACCAATTACAATATTTCATTCCTGTAATTGATCCTTCCATGAGTCGCATAAAATTGGTCATCTAAAGAAAGCCGTAAAAAGCTTAGATTAGATTTGAGTCTTCATTTGTGAATTTTTGTGTTGTTTTGTTTTATTATTGTGTTTTGTTATTTCTTATTTTTGTTTAAGTGTGTTTCAGGTTTGTTAATGTTCGTTATTTCAAGTGATATCTTCTATACTCTATCTTTCTACCTTAGAACATTGAGGACAATGTCTCGTTTTGGTTGGGGGGAGAGGGTAGTAGTTGATAAAAAAAATAATTTATTTTCCATTTCATAAAGCATGTGCAAAATTATTGTTACTAGGATGGCAGAGTAAAGGAGATCTTTTTATAACTCTTGAGACGTATCTTATTAACCATTCTTAATAAGGTCTATCATAATACTTCTTGAAATATTCAGGTTTACAAACTCTCATATTATTATCACTTAATTCTGCTCATATACTGATTTAACATGTATTCTTAAACCTTAATTTTCACATACACACTTTAACATATGATTGTGGGTTGCACATTGGATTATTACATCAATTATGTTCTTTTGTTAAAGGTAACAACCAAGGAAAAGGGATAATATATAATTTAAAAAAACAAAAAAAACAAAAAAAAGAGCAAAAAAAAATTATGATAATAAAAAAGGTAGATAAGTTTGGTTTCGTAGCCTCCTTAACCCAAGCAATTAAGCCCGAAGAGGTGTTTTAAAACCTAATACCCTAAGGTCAACTGACTTGGGAGCTATTGGCCTAACGCTAGTTACATGGGTTGAGGAGAAAAGCTTAAGGGAATTAAACATTGCACTATCTATGTATCAGTATCTGCAACCCGAGTTACTAAGCTCGTAGGGGTGTCTCAACATTTAATGCCCTAAGACCAACTGGTCTCGAAGTCATTAGCTGAAAGCTCGTTACATGGGTTAAAGATGCATTGTGTTTTAAGTTACAAGTATATAGATTTTAAAAAGAAAAAAATCCCAACGCAAAGAAGTTAATCTTAAACATTAGAACAAGAATTTTGTTTTCTTCCAAGTATAGACCTATAATTATATGTTGATATATTGAGCACAAAAGAAAGGTTTATTAATATCTTATTAAGAGGTATTGAGCAGATATATAAATTTAATGAGAGTTTGTTTATTTGGATAGATTAATGGAAGCTGAATGATGAATACCTTTCTTTGTGGAATTTACAAATTGTTTTTCTATTTTAACGCTTTGATTACTAGGGAGTAGTAATAAGCTGGTTGGGGGGTGTGATTAGTACTTAAAAGTGCATTTTTTATCAAGGTTTAATGTCATCATTTTGCACTTGAAGTATCAATAACTCCTTAACTAAAACATGTTTTATAATAATATATCTAATAATATAAGATATCTTTAATTTGTGGTAAATGTTCATTTTAAATGCAGGTCTATCATATAAATGAAAAGATTGATTGATGAATTTAAGAACTGAAATTGAAAGGACAAAGAGATGGCCAAACTTAGAAAAGAGATGTCGGTGCAATCCAAACAGGAACACTATTCGGTAATTGGGTCATATCTGGAGTTGTAGATCTTAGATTTAGGTCTACTTTATATGGATGGAAAGATAAGACATACGCTTACAACTTTCATACAGAGCCTAAGACTTAAAAAGGCCATTTTCAAGTCTAAACTGTAGCAACAATAAAGAAGACCGAATCAGTCTTACAGCCCGAGCACTGTTCAGTGTTTGGCCCATATCTGGAGTTCTAGAAGTCCAAATGACCCGAATTTCTTATAAAAGAAAAACCTGAGACAATTCTCTACAACTTTCATGTTTTCAAATGGCTCTAATTATGACGTTATCAATGACATGTTGGGCAGACAAGAGAAGATAAGGATTGTCACCAAGTGAAGAGTTGGTCACCCACTCATCAATTAGTCATCAAATCAATAGTTCCCATTTTTGGCCTATAAAAGGAGGCATTTGCGATGCATTTAGGCATCTTGGTTTCCAGATCAAGATCATGCTCTTGCTTTCTCTCTTTGTATTTTTTATAATGTTTATGCTTTGCTTTCATTAATATCAAGTTTATGCCTTTCATTTCCTTTCATTTACTTAGTTAACTTTTATCTTATTTATGTTCTTATTTTGTTTATTTATTTTTCTTTCTTTCATTATGTCTAGCTATGTTTATTATGTCAAGGTGAAAAGGTTACACCAATGGTGTAAGAATAAGTATAGTGTAAACTCAATATGGACTTTAACGTTTGATACTAACATGTTTTGTATTTTTTATCTTGTTCACTCTTTAATACTTTGCTTGTTTAATGACTAATCTTGATTTATGTTGTATAACACTTAGTACAACAAATGCTTGGCACTTTGATAGCCCATACTGTATGGTATAACCGACACCTAAGCTATGAATGAAACTTGATTTGTTGTTAACATAAGTTATAATCATGAATACTTGATGAGATTTACAAGTATTAGCATTAATCGAATAAGATGACTAATGTAATTATGTTAGCAAACTATAATCTGATTGGAACCTCCTTTGTGTGTGGTTTTCAATTGAATAATAAGAGTTTATATTATACTTGTTTGACATGCCATTAGTGGATCCTCTAACCTTGACATTGTTTGTTATCATTACTTAATCCTTTCGTTAATTTTTCATCTCAAAGTTCTCATCAACTTTTCTTCTTTTTCTTTTTCTTTTTCTTTATTATTGTTATTATTACTACTACTACTACTACTAGTATTATTATTATTGTTGTTGTTATTGTTACTATTGTTGTTGTTTATAATTTGTACAATTAACCTCCCTGTGGTTCGACCCCGGTCTTGCCGGGTTATTTATTACTTCGACACTCTTGCACTTGGGAGAAGACAACAATCTTTTGGTCGTGTCATGGGCCAATAAAATCTATTTTGAAATATTTTTACAACTGTCTTTTTTTATGAAAAATAACTCCCACATGCTTCAGAATGATAAAGTTGAATGACACTACTTACCTCATTGTTGGGAATGAATCTTTGAAATATTGGATCAGGACAATATTTGAATAAGTTAGGGTCATCCTAATAAAAGTTCTTCACTTCGTTCAAGAACTTTTCTTTGTCTTGGGTACTCTAATTAGCTGGCAAATCTCCTAAAGCAAGAAAATTAATATTTTTATCATATCAAGGCATTGGACTAAGAGAAAGTAAGGATTTGTTAGGAAAGTAATCATCGATTGGTGTGATGTTAGATGTCGAATTTATTGTTACTTTTGACAAAAGATCTGCATCAACATTTTTGGTGTGTTTTTCATCTATGATTTCTTTCTCAGAATAAATCATTTACAAATCTTTAGATTCATCCAACTCATTTTTACTTAAAGTAGATTCAATTTGATCATAAACTAATTCATCAATGTGATCTACTTCTGGTAAATCATTATCATCTCCAAGTTGCTTGCAAATGTTGAAAATACTCATCTCCAATGTCATGTTTCCAAATGATAGCTTCATCAATCCATTTCTACAATTAATCAATGCGTTAGAAGTTGTAAGAAATGGACGTCCTTAAATAACAGGAAATGAATTACATGCTTCAACAGGTTTTGTATCCAAGATAACAAAATCCACAGGATAAATGAATTTATCGACTTATACTAACACATCTTCGACTATTTCTCTAGGCACTTTTACAGATCTATCGACAAGTAAAAGAGTTACAGAAGTTGGTTTTA
The DNA here is from genome assembly GCF_000495115.2 of Populus euphratica. Classification (NCBI taxonomy): domain Eukaryota; kingdom Viridiplantae; phylum Streptophyta; class Magnoliopsida; order Malpighiales; family Salicaceae; genus Populus; species Populus euphratica. Next base: position 249,292 of record NW_011500159.1, read on the forward strand.
ACTTACCTAAATTGAGACTCTAAAAAACTGAATATGGAAGTAAATTCACACTAGCACCAAGATCAAGTAAGGCTCTTTCAATTTTTTGTTCTCCAATAAAGCAAGAAATTGTAGGACAACCAGGGTCTTTATATTTTAAAGCATTATTGTTTTGAAGAATGACACTTACTTGTTTGGCTAAAAAGGCTTGCTTTTTCACATTCAGTTTCCTCTTCACAGTGCATAGATCTTTCAAAAATTTAGCATAGGAAGGAACCTATTTAATATCATCCAGCAAAGGTATATTGATTCTTACCTGTTTGAAAGTTTCAAAGATTTCAGAGTTATGATTGACTTTTCTTTGTTTGGTCATGACTTGAGGAAATGGAAGTACTGGCGGGGAATCAATCATTTCTTTATAATTTTCATATTCAACCCCTTCTTTACCCTCAGAGATTGACTCATCATCTTTCTTACAAGGTTCAAGAGTGGGTTTTTTAATAACCTTACCACTACGAAGATTAGTGACTGATTTGACTTAATCCATGTGTTGGCTTCCAGAAAATAAATCATTTACAAATCTTCAAATCCATCCAACTCATTTTTACTTAAAGTAGATTCAAGTTGATCATAAACTAATTCATCAATGTGATCTACTTCTTGTAAATCATTATCATCTCCAAGTTGCTTGCAAATGTTGAAAATACTCATCTCCAATGTCATGTTTCCAAATGATAGCTTCATCAATCCATTCCTACAATTAATCAATGCGTTAGAAGTTGTAAGAAATGGACGTCCTTAAATAATAGGAAATGAATTACATGCTTCAACAGGTTTTGTATCCAAGATAACAAAATCCACAGGATAAATGAATTTATCGACTTGTACTAACACATCTTCGACTATTTCTCTAGGTACTTTTACAGATCTATCGACAAGTAAAAGAGTTACAGAAGTTGGTTTTAACTTACCTAAATTGAGACTCTAAAAAACTGAATATGGAAGTAAATTCACACTAGCTCCAAGATCAAGTAAGACTCTTTCAATTTTATGTTCTCTAATAAAGCAAGAAATTGTAAGACAACCAGGGTCTTTATATTTTAAAGCATTATTGCTTTGAAGAATGACACTTACTTGTTTGGCTAAAAAGGCTTGCTTTTTCACATTCAGTTTCCTCTTCACAGTGCATAGATCTTTCAAAAATTTAGCATAGGAAGGAACCTATTTAATATCATCCAGCAAAGGTATATTGATTCTTACCTGTTTGAAAGTTTCAAAGATTTCAGAGTTATGATCGACTTTTTTTTGTTTGGTCATGACTTGAGAAAATGGAAGTACTGGCGGGGAATCAATCATTTCTTTATAATTTTCATATTCAACCCCTTCTTTACCCTTAGAGATTGACTCATCATCTTTCTTACAAGGTTCAAGAGTGGGTTTTTCAATAACCTTACCACTGCGAAGATTAGTGACTGATTTGACTTAATCCATGTGTTGGCTTCCAGAACTACTTGCATTTGCATTATATTGGCCCTTGGGATTTTGTTATGGTTGAGATGGAAACTTACCTTTCTCTTAGAAACTGAGAGGATTTTGTTATGGTTGAGATGGAAACTTACCTTTCTCTTAGAAACTGAGAGTAGATGTCAATTTTGCAAGAGTATCTTTAAAATCTGTCATGTTTTGAGCAAGGTGAGTATTGATTGTCTCTTGCTTTTCAATGAATGCATGCAATGTTTCCTCAAGATTTCTTCTAGGAGGTGGAGCATAAGAAGGTGTATATCCATGAGAATTTTGGAAATTATGGTATGCTTGAAACGGTGGTTGTGAAGTTTGTACATTGTTATTATCACTCTTCCAACTGAAATTTGGGTGATTTCTCCAACCAGGGTTGTATGTTTGTGAGTATGGGTTGTGGTTGGCCCTTTGGAAACTATTTAAAGCATGGGCTTGTTCTTGGAGACATTCCTTAAAAGAAGACAAGGTTGGACAGTTATTGGTTGAGTGTTTATTTGTTTCACATATTTGACACAAAATGTTTTCAATAGATTTTAATTGATTACTCTTTTTCAATTCCAGTGCCTCGACTTTTCTAGCTAAAAATGCAAACTTGGTTTGGAGGTAATGATCTTCCCTAAGGTTGTACATACCTTCGCTAGATGTATGAGGTTGAGTTTTACTCGGTGCCTCATAAGTACCCGCGGTGTCCCAATTTTGAGCATTTTTAGCTAACAAGTCTAAGTACTCCATTGCTTCATTAGGGTCTTTATCTTCAAAAATTCCATTGCACATCAATTCAACCATTTGCCTATCTCTAGGTGTTAAACCTTCATAAATATGTGAAATCAATCTCCATGTTTCAAAACCATGATGAGGGCAAGTATTAAGCAAGTCTCGATACCTATCCCAACATTGGTAAAATGTTTCTCCTGGTTTTTTAGTGAAAGTGGTGATTTGTCTTTTGAAAGAGTTTGTTCTGTGAGATGAGAAAAACTTATTTAAAAACTGTTGTTGCATTTCATCCCAAGCACGAATGGATCCTAGTCTCAAATTTTATAGTCATGTTTTAGCTTTATCTTTTAATGAAAAAAGAAAAGGCTTTAATCTGATGGTGTTCATGCTATAATTTGAGTCATTATAGGTGTTACAGACCTCCTCAAATTCCCTTAAATGCAAGTATGAATTCTGTAAATCTAAGCCATGAAAAGAAGGTAAAATTAGAATAGTGCCTGACTTAAAATTAAAATGAGATGCATTAGGAGGAAAAAACTATGCATGATGGTGCACTTGTTCTTGTGGGATTCATGTGGTCTCTAAGTGTTCTAGCACGGTTATTCTCATTATAAAGTGATTGGTTATCTTCTTCGGCCATATTAATGTAAGGATTAAACAATGATAATAACAAATGTCAAGGTTAGAGGTTCCACTAATGGTATGTCAAATAAGTATAGTATAAACTCTTATTATTCAATTGGAAACCACACACAAGCATTCACGATTATAACTTATATTAACAACAAATCAAGTTCCTGTCATAGCTGAGGTGTCGGTTATACCATACAGTATGAACTATGAAAGTGCCAAGCATTTGTTGTACCAAGTGTTATACAACATAAATCAAAATTAGTCATTCAATAAACAAAGTATTAAAGAGTGAATAAGATAACAAATACAAATCATGTTAGTATCAAACATTAAAGTCCATATTGAGTTTACATTATACTTGTTCTTACACCATTAATGTAACATTTTCACCTTGACATAATAAACTTAGCTACACATATTGAAAGAAAGAAAAATAAATAAACAAAATAAGAACATAAATAAGATAAGAGTTAACTAAGTAAAGGAAAGGAAATGAAAGGCATAAACTTGATATTAATGAAAGTAAAGCATAAACATTACAAAAAATATAGAGAGAGAAAGCAAGAGCATGATCTTGATTTGGAAACCAAGATGCCTAAATGCATAGCAAATGCCTCCTTTTATAGGTCAAAATTGGAAACTATTGATTTGATGACTAATTGATGAGTGCGTGACCAACTCTTGACTTGGTAACAATCATTATCTTCTATTGTTTGCCCAAAACATCATTGATAACGTCAAAATTAGAGCCACTTAAAACCTGAAAGTTGTAGGAAAGTGTCTCAGCTTTCTTGTGTAAAACATTTAGGTCATCTGGACTTTTAGAACTCTAGATATGGGCTAAACACTGAACAGTGCTCGGGTTGGAAGACAGATTCAGATTTCTTTGTTGTTACTGTAATTTGGATTTGAAATTGGCCTTTTTAAGTCTTGGGCTCCATATGAAAGTTGTAGACCTATGTCTTAACTTTCCATCCATATAAAATAGACCTAAATCTGAGATCTACAGCTCCAGATATGACCCAATTACCGAACAGTGTTCTGGTTTGGATTGCACCGACATCTCTTTTCTAAGTTTGGCCATCTCTTTATCCTTTGAATTTTAGTTCTTAAATTCATCAATCAATCCTTTTATTTATGTGATAGGCCTGCATTTAAAATGAATATTTACCACAAATGAAAGGTATCTTATATTATTAGATATATTATTATAAAACATGCTTTAGTTAAAGAGTTATTGATACTTCAAGTGCAAAATGATGACATAAAATCTTGATAAAAAATGCACTTTTAAGTACTAATCAGTGTAAGAATAAATATAGTGTAAACTCAATATTGACTTTAATGTTTGATACGAATATGTTTTCTATTTTTTATCTTGTTCGCTTTTAATACTTTGTTTGTTAAATGGTTAATCTAGATTTATGTTGTATAACACTTGGTATAACAAATACTTGGCACTTTCATAGCCCAACTGTATGGTGTAACTAACACTTGTGCTATGAAATGAACTTGATTTGTTGTTAACATAAGTTATAATCATGAATAATTAATAACATTTACAAGTAATAGTATTAATCAAATAAGATAACTAATGCAATAATATCAACCATTTATAATCCGATTGGAACCTCCTTTGTGTGTGGTTTCCAGTTGAGTAATAAAAAGAGTTTATACTATACTTATTTAAAATACCATTAGTAGATCCTCTAACTTTGACATTTGTTTTTATCATTATTTAATCCTGACATTGATCTTACATCTCAAAGTCCTCTTTGACTTATTATTATTATAGTTAACCTCCCTGTGATTCGAATCTAGTCTTGCTGGTTTATTTATTACTTTGACACTCCTACACTTAAGAGAAGACATGAATCTTTTGATCTTGTCATGTTTTTGACGCCGTTGCCGAGAAAGTAAATTCTTGCAAAAATGATAGTATTTAGTTTATTTTCTCTTTTCTCTTTTCTTGTATCTAACTTTGTTTCTTTTCTTTTGTTTTTTTCTTCTTTTTATTTTCTTCCTATACATATTCATGCTTTTAGAAAAAATAAAAATAAAAATAAAATAAAGAAATAAAGAGAGATAAAGAGAGAGAGAAAGAGAGAGAGAGAGTATGCGACTCTAACTGACCTATATATAGGTGGTATAATTGCATTTTTAATTTTCCATCTATAAAATCTTCTCATCTTTCCCTTCATTTCTACTCAACCCATACATTCAACA